>NW_025533558.1:322500-330000 GCF_020615455.1 Coregonus clupeaformis
TTCATTCATGACACGTAGGTTAAAATACCAACACTGTGAACCAACTATATTCATTTGAGGAGAGGTCGAAACACACATGAATCATTCATGGACATTTAGCTAGCTTGCTGTTGCTAGCTAAATTGTCCTGGGAGTTAAACATTGGGTTGTTATTTTACTTGAAATGCATATGGTCCTTTTTTTTGGATATTATTTTTTTTTAACCCATTTTGTGTCATACAAAATCATGTGTTCTCTACTCCGACAATTAATCCACAGTTAATCATCTTTCTTCTTCTTCTGTGGATTTTATATGGCAGTTGGCAACCAACTTTAAGGTGCATTACCGCCACCAACTGGACTGTAGTGTGGACCATATTCATCTTTCAATCGCCCATGTGAGTATATGCTCTTAAAAACCAATGAGGAGATGGGAGAGGCGGGACTTGCAGCGCGTCAAGCGTCACAAATAGAACCAAGTTCTATTCCAGCGCCCGGCTACGCGGACACATTTATTTCGCAAAAACGCTCGCGCACGCTACACGGCCAGTTTGTTCAGCGTGTCAGTCTGGCAACATGGCTAGCTGTGGCCGGGAGGGCAGTGGTAGGCATCAGTTAACACAGAGAGAGATCACTGAGCTGCTGCCCTGAGAATGTCTCTGGTCTGTCTGAACATGGACACCATTCACAGGCATCAGACTGCAGGCACAGTGGCGTGTTGGTAGACGTGTCGACGGGTACCGAAAGGTAGTGAATGGTCCTAAACATTAAAGTCATCTAGTACAGACGTTTGCTGTGTATTTCTGTGGCGTTCGCGATCCATAGTTGTGGCTTGACATTGTTAAATTTCTCAGAACATGACAGATCACTTGTATTACATTTAAATATAATAATTATATAATTTCACTAAAAACAAAAAACATCTAGAACCTTAACCTTTAGGTGTTCATTGGAAGGCTGGTAGTGACTTTGGCCCCTTGACCCTCAGCTATTTCTCCATAAAAACTCAGCGGTCAGAGCGGCCCTCCATCATATTTAGAGGCAGATTAACACAACACCTAACTGACACAGGGAGGAATAAGCTAGCGCTGCAGGAAAAGGAGAAATTCTTGTGTTTTACGATCCTCTGGCTTTATTTAAAGTTTGGGGGTGGGGGGGGGGGGGGGTGTACTAAAAGCTTATCTCTTGCTTTCACTGTGGACAACTGGTCTCTACACTGCTGTCTCTCTCTCTGGGGGCACTGCTGTCTCTCTCTCTGGGGGCACTGCTGTCTCTCTCTCTGGGGGCACTGCTGTCTCTCTCTCTGGGGGCACTGCTGTCTCTCTCTCTGGGGGCACTGCTGTCTCTCTCTCTGGGGGCACTGCTGTCTCTCTCTCTGGGGGCACTCTAAGTGGCTGTTTGCCTCTCCGGACCATAAACAGATGACCTGTTTTGCTTAGAATGAGAGCAAATCAACAAAACAGCCCCTGGATAGGCAGGGATGGGCAACGTTGATGGGTTGGGGAGCACAAAAAAATCTGAACTCATCATGAGGGGCCACAGTGGCTCACAGGTCTGAAGTCATCATGAGGGGCCACAGTGGCTCACAGGTCTGAAGTCATCATGAGGGGCCACAGTGGCTCACAGGTCTGAATTCATCATGAGGGGCCACAGTGGTTAGCAGGTCTGAATTCATCATGAGGGGCCACAGTGGCTCGCAGGTCTGAAGTCATCATGAGGGGCCACAGTGGCTCACAGGTCTGAATTCATCATGAGGGGCCACAGTGATTAGCAGGTCTGAATTCATCATGAGGGGCCACAGTGGTTAGCAGGTCTGAATTCATCATGAGGGGCCACAGTGGCTCGCAGGTCTGAAGTCATCATGAGGGGCCACAGTGGCTCACAGGTCTGAAGTCATCATGAGGGGCCACAGTGGTTAGCAGGTCTGAATTCATCATGAGGGGCCACAGTGGCTCGCAGGTCTGAAGTCATCATGAGGGGCCACAGTGGCTCACAGGTCTGAATTCATCATGAGGGGCCACAGTGGCTCACAGGTCTGAAGTCATCATGAGGGGTCTGTGTACCCACATCCATACCCACACATGCAGTCAGAGCCGGCCCTAGACTTTTGGGGGCCCTACGGGACATTTTATTGCCCCCCCCAAAATGTTGTTTAAAAAAATCTACTCATTTTGTTATGGGGCGTAACATTTTTTATCAGGTTTACAGAAAATGTTCTGCAATTCTACACATTTTGCCATAGTATGGAGAGAAATGTTTGCCATTTTTAATAAGATATGTGAGTGATACTGACTAACAAAATCAATGGGGGCCCCCCTGTTGGTAATTCACACAGGGTTAGATCAGAGGTCACAGGGTTAGATCAGAAGTCACAGGGTTAGATCAGAGGTCACAATGTTATGACAGGGGTCACAGGGTTATGATAGAGGTCACACAGGGTTAAGTTAAGGGTCAAAGGGTTATGATAGAGGTCATACAGGGTTATGTCAGGGGTCACAGGGTTATGACAGGGGTCACAGGGTTATGATAGAGGTCATACAGGGTTATGTCAGGGGTCACAGGGTTATGTCAGGGGTCACATGGGTTATGTCAGGGGCCACAGGGTTATGACAGGGGTCACAGGGTTATGACATGGGCCACAGGGTTATGACAGGGGCCACAGGGTTATGACAGGGGTCACAGGGTTATGACATGGGCCACAGGGTTATGACAGGGGCCACAGGGTTATGACAGGGGTCACAGGGTTATGACAGGGGTCACAGGGTTATGACAGGGGTCACAGGGTTATGACAGGGGTCACAGGGTTATGTTACAGGGGTCACAGGGTTATGACAGGGGTCACAGTGTTATGTTACAGGGGTCACAGGGTTATGTTACAGGGGTCACAGGGTTATGTTACAGGGGTCACAGGGTTATGACAGGGGTCACAGGGTTATGTTACAGGGGTCACAGGGTTATGTTACAGGGGTCACTGTGTTATGTTACAGGGGTCACAGGGTTATGTCAGGGATCACAGGGTTATGTTACAGGGGTCACAGGGTTATGTCAGGGGTCACAGGGTTATGTTACAGGGCAAGCTAGTTAAGGCCCCCTTTTTATATAGGTGGGTCTGTTGGGCTGAATTAGGGCTGAATTAGGGCTGAATTAGGGCTGAATTAGGGCTGAATTAGGGCTGAATTAGGGCTGAATTAGGGCTGAATTAGGGCTGAATTAGGGCTGAATTAGGGCTGAATTAGGGCTGTAACGATCGATACCAGTATCGCAATATTTTTCCATGGCAAAAAAAACAAAACACGAAGCAGACTTTTGGTCCTTTAAAAACCTGCTGTATGTAAATGATTGTGTGCTACAGCTTGGATAATAAATACATGTGACTCTGGATGACAACATGATGTTTGTTTCCAACATGAAGGCTGTTTTCCTAAAGAAGTTAAATCCGCTTTGTGTTTTGTTTCCTTGCTACGATACTAAGGAGTATGGCGATACTGGCATGGTCCCGGCCCTACTTACTGACTGACTGGCTGGTTGACTGGCTAGCTGGTCCTAGCCTGAATGTCTTCCCCCTGATCACGTGGAGAAACCCAATGAGAATTCACGTCTAATCAGCTCACTGTAAAAACAACTAATTAGCCCCTGCGGCTCCCTAACGATGTGTTGACAAACACAGAGGATAAGGCCTTCAAGCAAATAAGCAGCGGGAGTTGCCATTTTTCCTGCCTTGTTATCTGGCCCAGCTGGGACAAAGGGGTGATTGGAAACTGTTGTGTTAGAGAAACGTAAACAAGGTTTGGTAAAGAGGAAACAGTGTGGCTTGATGTCTTGCTCAACACCAACCAGTGTAGTCATACAGTTCACTATGGGAGGGAAATAACTAAATATTCCCAATGCTATACATTCCTAATTCAAGGTTTCATCAAAACATCAAAAAGTCAAAATCACAACAAAGTATACTAGAGACATAATACTAGAGACATAAAAGTGTAACTTTCACAAATGATTAGTGTGTCGATTTACAACTGAGGTGTATCAAACCCTGCATTTATAAAAAAAACTCTGAAGTACCGCTACGTGTGACATTAGCCAGTAAACCTCTGTGCCCCCAGCAGGCTGAGGAGAATACCAAGTGGTAATTGACAGCAGCTGGGGTTGTGCAGCTTCCCAAACAGCTTCCCAAGCAGCTGAACTGAAGGACGATATCGACTATCACTCGCTCTGTAAAACATTAATGTCAGTCCGTGTGGGAATGTTACCAACTGTTATGATTCATAGCTAGCTAGCTAGCTAGCACCTCATATTGTGGCTGTGCATGTCTGCCACATTTCAAGTTAGTCAGCTACCGCCTGCATGGCAGCTATAGTTCTGTGTGTCTGTCTTGCTCTCTTGCTCTCTAGGAGAAGACAGACACAGGCTCAGGTTGGAGTTGGTCTTCCGTCCGTCCGTACTACAAAAAAAAATTCCACATCAAAGCGGGAAGTGCTTCATCATCCTACGAAAGTGGAGGGACCATTAAACGTGAAGTGTTCCTGAACCACCCACGTTTTTATTAGTTTGGCTGTTCCACTGGGGCCAGTTTTATTAGTTTGGCCATTCCACTGGGGCCAGTTTTATTAGTTTGGCCGTTCCACTGGGGCCAGTTTTATTCGTTTGGCCATTCCACTGGGTCCAGTTTTATTCGTTTGGCCGCTCAGTCTTATGGCTTGGGGGTAGAAGCTGTTAAGGAGCCTTTTGACACATATATAACATTGCCTATTCCAGTTACTAATAAGCATGCACCCATGAAGAAAATGACTGTAAAAACAGTTAAATCCCCATGGATTGATGAGGAATTGAAAAATTGTATGGTTGAGAGGGATGAGGCAAAAGGAATGGCAAATAGGTCTGGCTGCACAACTGATTGGCAAAAGTACTGCAAATTGAGAAATCATGTGACTAAACTGAATAAAAAGAAGAAGAAACTACACTATGAAACAAAGATAGATGACATAAAGAATGATAGTAAAAAGCTTTGGAGCACCTTCAATGACATTTTGGGCAAAAAGGCAAACTCAGCTCCATCATTCATTGAATCAGATGGCTCATTCATCACAAAAGTCACTGATATTGCCAATTACTTTAATGATTTTTTCATTGACAAGATTAGCAAACATAGGCATGACATGCCAGCAATAAACACTGACACTACAAATCCAAGTATAACTGATCAAATTATGAAAGACAAGCACTGTCACTTTGAATTTCTTAAAGTGAGTGTGGAAGAAGTGAAAAAAGTATTGTTGTCTATCAACAATGACAAGCCACTGGAGGCTGACAACTTGGATGGAAAATTACTGAGGATAATAGTGGATGATATTGCCACTCCTATTTGCCATATCTTCAATCTAAGCCTACTAGAAAATGTGTGCGCTGTGGCCTGGAGGGAAGCAAAATTAATTCCGCTACACAAGAATAGTAAAGCACCCTTTACTGGCTCAAATAGCTGACCAATCAGCCTGTTACCAACCCTTAGTAAACTTTTGGAAAATAATTGTTTGACCAGATAATGCTATTTTACTGTAAACACATTGACAACAGACTTACAGCACAGTTGTAGGTAAGGACATTCAACAATCACAGCACTTACACAAATGACTGATGATTTGCTGAGAGAAATTGATGATAAAAAGATTGTGGGAGCTGTTTTGTTAAACTTCAGTGCGGCTTTTGACATTATCGATCATAGTCTGCTGATGGAAAAAAACATACGTGTTATGGCTTTACACCCCCTCCTATATTGTGGATATAGAGTTACCTGTCTAACATAACACAGAGGGTGTTCTTTAATGGAAGCCCAACATAAACCATTTGGAATCAGGAGTTCCCCAGGGCAGCTGTCTCAGCCCCTTAATTTTTTCAATATTTACTAATGACATGCCACTGACCTTGCTGTGCTATAAATGTAGTGGTCCTCTGTAGCTCAGCTGGTAGAGCACGGCGCTTGTAACGCCAGGGTAGTGGGTTCGATCCCCGGCACCACCCCATACTGTATGCACTCATGACTGTAAGTCGCTTTGGATAAAAGCGTCTGCTAAATCGCATGTTATTATATTATGCCACTGGCCTATGGATGCGGATGACAACACTATACACGTCAGCTACTACAGCGAGTGAATTCGCCGCAACACTTAGTTTCAGAATGGCTGGCAAGGAATGCATTTGTCCTAAATATTTCAAAAACTAAGAGAATTGTATTTGGGACAAATCATTCACTAAACCCTAAACCTCAACTGAATCTTGTAATAAATAATGTGGAAATTGAGCAAGTTGAGGTGACTAAATTGCTTGGAGTAACCCTGGATTGTAAACTGTCATGGTCAAAACATATTGATACAACAGTGGCTAAGATAGGGAGAAGTCTGTCCATAATAAAGTGTTGCTCTGCATTCTTAACAACACTATCAACAAGGTAGGTCCTACAGCACCTAGTTTTGTTGCACCTGGGCTACTGTTCAGTCGTGTGGTCAGGTGCCACAAAAAGGGACCTCGGAAAATTACAATTGGCTCAGAACAGGGCAGCACGGCTGTCCCTTAAATGTACACGGAGAGCTAACATTAATAATATGCATGTAAATCTCTGATGGCTCAAAGTGGAGGAGAGATTCCCACTGGCTATAAGATGAATGCACCAATTTGTAAGTCGCTCTGGATAAGAGCGTCTGCTAAATGCGTCTGCTAAATGACGTAAATGTAAATGTAAATGTAGATTGACTTCATCACTACTTGTTTTTGTAAGAAGTATTGACATGCTGAATGCACCAAGGTGTCTGTTTAAACTACTAGCACACAGCTTGGACACCCATGCATACCCCACAAGACATGCCACCAGAGGTCTCTTCACAGTCCCCAAGTCCAGAACAGACTATGGGAGGCGCACAGTACTACATAGAGCCATTGCATCAGGTAACTGATGCAAGCAGTAGAATCGGATTTTAAAAAAAGATAAAAATACACCTTATGGAACAGCAGGGACTGTGAAGAGACACACACAAGCACAGACACACATACAGATCATAAGACATGCACTCTACACACACGTACACATGGATGTTGTATTGTAGATATGTAATAGTGGAGTAGTGGCCTGAGGGAACACACTAAATGTATTGGGTAATGTATTATGAAATGTAATGTCATGTAATATTTTTAATTGTATGTAACTGTCGAAATGTTGCTGGACCCCATTAGCTGCCTTGGCAGCAGCTAATGGGGATCCTTAATAAATACAAATACAAAAATCAAGACAAAGGAGCTGATCGTGGACTACAGGAAAAGGAAGGCCGAGCACGCCCCCATTCACATCAACGGGGCAGTAGTGGAGCAGGTTGAGAGCTTAAAGTTCCTTGGTGTCCACATCACCAACAAACTATCATGGTCCAAACACACCAAGACAGTTGTGAAGAGGGCATGACAATGCCTATTCCCCCTTTAGGAGACTGAAAAGATTTGGCATGGGTCCTCAGATCCTCAAAACGTTCTACAGCTGCA
>NW_025533558.1:332500-435000 GCF_020615455.1 Coregonus clupeaformis
GACCAAACAGCTGTCTAAAATCTTTACAATTCAACAGCTTTTTTCTTATGATAATTTTTTTGACTGTATGTTTTACAAATGTGTTATTAAATGTGTTTCCATAAGCAATAGCAGTAACGGCTAAATTAAAAAATAACATCAAATATATATATATATATATATATATATATATATATATATATATATATATATATTTACACCTACAGGGGTACTAATATTTAAGATCAATTTTATGACCATCTTAAAACCATTCCAAATGATAACCAGTGGTGGAAAAAGTACCCAATTGTCATACTTGAGTAAAAGTATAGATACCTTAATAGAAAGTTACTCAAGTAAAAGTGAAAGTCAGCCAGTAAAATACTACTTGAGTAAAAGTCTAAAAGTGTTTGGTTTTAAATATACTCAAGTATCAAAAGTAAATGTAATTGCTAAAATATTCTTAAGTATCAAAAGTAAAAGTAAAAGTATAAATCATTTAAAATTCCTTATATTAAGCAAAGCAGACGGCACCATTTTCTTGTTTTTAAATTTCTCTGATAGCCAGGGTCACACTCCAACACTCAGACATCATTTACAGATAGCCAGGGGAACACTCCAACACTCAGACACCATTTACAGATAGCCAGGGGGACACTCCAACACTCAGACATCATTTACAGATAGCCAGGGGAACATTCCAACACTCAGACATCATTTACAGATAGCCAGGGGAACACTCCAACACTCAGATATCATTTACAGATAGCCAGGGGAACACTCCAACACTCAGACATCATTTACAGATAGCCAGGGGAACACTCCAACACTCAGACATCATTTACAGATAGCCAGGGCAACACTCCAACACTCAGACATCATTTACAGATAGCCAGGGGAACACTCCAACACTCAGACATCATTTACAGATAGCCAGGGGAACACTCCAACACTCAGACATCATTTACAGATAGCCAGGGGAACACTCCAACACTCAGACACCATTTACAGATAGCCAGGGGAACACTCCAACACTCAGACATCATTTACAGATAGCCAGGGGAACACTCCAAAACTCAGACACCATTTACAGATAGCCAGGTGAACACTCCAACACTCAGACATCATTTACAGATAGCCAGGGGAACACTCCAACACTCAGACATCATTTACAGATAGCCATTTGTGTTTAGTGAGTCCGCCAGACCAGAAGCAGTAGGGAACCACGTGTTCTCTTGATAAGTGCGTGAATTTGGCTATTTTCCTGTCCTGTTAAGCATTCAAAATGTAACGAGTACTTTTGGTTGTCAGGAAAAATGTCTGGAGTAAATAGTACATTATTTTATTTAGGAATGTAGTGAAGTAAAAGTAAAAGTAGTCAAAAATATAAATAGTAAAGTAAAGTACAGATACCCCAAAAAACTACTTATGTAGTACTTTTAAGTATTTTTACTTAAGTATTTACACCACTGATGATAATTTAGTTACTTATTGCGATCTAAGAGCTTACACCTACAGGGTTATTAATCACCTATAAATGGTCCCCATTTCGCTACATTTTCCCACTGTGTGTGAAGCAAATAGACAAACCTACATTCTGCAACTGCCTAATTGTGTTGGTCATGTCATATATTGCGTAAAAATGATGGATTAATGTCATGGAAAATAGTGTCACTGTGACGCTGACTAGAAGTATTGACGGATCCATTGTGCTAAAGCAACTAGCTCAATGTGTGTGTGTGTGTGTGTGGGGGGGGCCGAGCCGGATAGGGGGGAGTGATGGAAGAGAAGAGGGGTGTTTAGGCATTAGAAGAGACTCCAGCCCTATGGTTAGATACACACACACACACACAGACACACTCTGTCCCCATGGTTAGCTCTCCTCTCCAGTCCCTATAACGACCTAGCTACTTCAGCTGAGATGAGCCACTCCAGTCCGAGAATTATCTGAAGGGCACTGCTGTGTTGAAGTAAAATGATCTCATCCAGACTCAAACTGACACAATTGCACATATTACAATTTATTATTAGCATTTACATTTTTACATTTTAGTCATTTTAGCAGACGCTCTTATCCAGAGCGACTTACAGTTGGGGAGTGCATACATTTTTCATACTGGCCCCCCCCCGTGGGAATCAAACCCACAACCCTGGCGTTGCAAGCGCCGTGCTCTACCAACTGAGCTACAAGTTCTATACTATGGTTATGTATATTTTAAGTAACCTTTGGCCAAGCCTCTGTGAATACAACAACCAAGTGAGTATGACACTACAACAGAGAATAGCGCAGATGTACATTGGAATGGATTATCTATAACCATTTTTATTGTATTTTTTATTTAGTTTTTTATTAGGGGGTAGATCAGCTTTAATATTGCAGATAGATTGTAACTTCCATTAATGTAATTGTCTACATCACTTCCAATCCCCCATATGTTTTTTTCCCCTCTTTTTTTTCTCGCATTTACTGTATATATATACACATACAGTGGGGAGAACAAGTATTTGATACACTGCCGATTTTGCAGGTTTTCCTACTTACAAAGCATGTTGAGGTCTGTAATTTTTATCATAGGTACACTTCAACTGTGAGGGACGGAATCTAAAACAAAAATCCAGAAAATCACATTGTATAATTTTTAAGTCATTAATTTGCATTTTATTGCATGACATAAGTATTTGATACATCAGAAAAGCAGAACTTAATATTTGGTACAGAAACCTTTTGTTTGCAATTACAGAGATCATATGTTTCCTGTAGGTCTTGACCAGGTTTGCACACACTGCAGCAGGGATTTTGGCCCACTCCTCCATACAGACCTTCTCCAGATCCTTCAGGTTTCGGGGCTGTCGCTGGGCAATACGGACTTTCAGCTCCCTCCAAAGATTTTCTATTGGGTTCAGGTCTGGAGACTGGCTAGGCCACTCCAGGACCTTGAGATGCTTCTTACGGAGCCACTCCTTAGTTGCCCTGGCTGTGTGTTTCGGGTCATTGTCTTGCTGGAAGACCCAGCCACGACCCATCTTCAATGCTCTTACTGAGGGAAGGAGGTTGTTGGCCAAGATCTCGCGATACATGGCCCCATCCATCCTCCCCTCAATACGGTGCAGTCGTCCTGTCCCCTTTCCAGAAAAGCATCCCCAAAGAATGATGTTTCCACCTCCATGCTTCACGGTTGGGATGGTGTTCTTGGAGTTGTACTCATCCTTCTTCTTCCTCCAAACACGGCAAGTGGAGTTTAGACCAAAAAGCTCTATTTTGGTCTCATCAGACCACATGACCTTCTCCCATTCCTCCTCTGGATCATCCAGATGGTCATTGGCAAACTTCAGACGGGCCTGGACATGCGCTGGCTTGAGCAGGGGGACCTTGCGTGCGCTGCAGGATTTTAATCCATGACGGCGTAGTGTGTTACTAATTGTTTTCTTTGAGACTGTGATCCCAGCTCTCTTCAGGTCATTGACCAGGTCCTGCAGTGTAGTTCTGGGCTGATCCCTCACCTTCCTCATGATCATTGATGCCCCACGAGGTGAGATCTTGCATGGAGCCCCAGACCGAGGGTGATTGACCGTCATCTTGAACTTCTTCCATTTTCTAATAATTGCGCCAACAGTTGTTGCCTTCTCACCAAGCTGCTTGCCTATTGTTCTGTAGCCTATCCCGGCCTTGTGCAGGTCTACAATTTTATCCCTGATGTCCTTACACAGCTCTCTGGTCTTGGCCATTGTGGAGAGGTTGGAGTCTGTTTGATTGAGTGTGTGGACAGGTGTCTTTTATACAGATAACGAGTTCAAACAGGTGCAGTTAATACAGGTAATGAGTGGACAACAGGAGGACTTCTTAAAGAAAAACTAACAGGTCTGTGAGAGCCGGAATTCTTACTGGTTGGTAGGTGATCAAATACTTATGTCTCCCCACTGTACATACACATACATACATATATACGCATATACGTACATAATATATATATATATATATATATATATATATATATATATATATATATATATATATATACATATCCTTTAAAAATATATATATTTCCCTTTATTACTTTCCAACCCCACCACCCCTTCCCTAATTGGAGTAAACTAGTGAACAACAACGCTTAGGCCTCTACTTCCTGCTTATACATACCATATACACAGTCAATAATTATATTTTGTTTGTTTTTACTCCTGAACTTCCTCCGATCATTTTCATGATGTCCATCTGGTATGCTTCTATATGCCATATCTTTCTAACTCTGCTCTTTCACAAAAGCTCACAATATGTAACCAATATACTTATTATGGACACAGTATGCTTTACATTAGTCATGTGTTGTTATTAGTTGTTGTTATTAGTCCCATCCTTCAGCTCCATTCAACACCTCCCATCTATCTCTTAACACCTTTTACCACATGGCAGAACAACTGTGGATTACAACATAGCTAGTAATCACTCAATTTGAGTTAGATTGAAAATGATTAATCATTGAATGTGATTTGTCATGATCTACTATCAGACTGACTTTCACACCATAACCCTTTCCAAATTCTGCAGGGTTGTCCTTCACAGACCCTGAAGTCAACCCTACCTCTTTGCATGAAGTGAGTTATTATCAAAACCACAGGGGAATTTTTGAAGGGACTTTTTTCTGATCTGCCTTTTGGCACCAAGGGAAAAATGAGCCACTTACGGTTCTACTAATCACTGGACTAATCACTTAACAGTTCAAATATGGAGGCCGTAATGATCGTTTAATGCACAGATCAATAAGACAGAAGGACCAGCCTCTCCAAGAGAGATGTAATGTGTCCTGAAGAAGCATGAAGCTACTTGGAGTGATACTTAGTGTTAAAACACTGTACTTTATGATGTTTTACTCAATTTAAGTTGGTAAAATCACCATAGAGTACATCTATAGGGGCCTTTTACTTCCAAAGTCTTCCTCCTTCTTTTTAGGAAAAATAAAAGGGCCTCATGTATTATACAGAATCAGGTACTTTACAGACTCACGTACTTTACAGACTCCCAAAATGAATCATTATGCTTTAAAAACAACAACAACAACAACCTTACAGTATGGAATATATTTTTTCTCCAAAAGCTTTATTGTCAAGGTAAATACGATATTACTAATTTCACTGGAAAGAATTGCTTGTGACGAACAGATCTGCAAAACCACACATTAGGAAGGACTGAAGCCCTTTTCTCCTGCACCAATCCAACCCTAACTAATAACCCACAATCACATGTATGTCCAAGAACGTGTTGTAACCAGCAAGGCGGAGCTTTATTCTGAGCCTAACCCTTCATATTGGAATCTCCTTCCTTCCCTATGAGCTGCTCTCTCTCTCTCTCTCTCTCTCTCTCTCTCTCTCTCTCTCTCTCTCTCTCTCTCTCTGTCTCTCTCTGTCTCTCTCTCTCTGTCTCTCTCTCTGTCTCTCTCTGTCTCTCTCTGTCTCTCTGTCTCTCTTTCTCTCTCTCTCTCTCTCTCTCTCTCTCTCTCTCTCTCTCTCTCTCTCTCTCTCTCTCTCTCTCTCTCTCTCTCTCTCTCTCTCTCTCTCTCTCTCTCTCTCTCTCTCTCTCTCTCTTTCTCTCTCTCTCTGTCTCTCTCTGTCTCTCTCTCTGTCTCTCTCTCTGTCTCTCTCTCTGTCTCTCTCTGTCTCTCTCTCTGTCTCTCTCTGTCTCTCTCTGTCTCTCTGTCTCTCTTTCTCTCTCTCTCTCTCTCTCTCTCTCTCTCTCTCTCTCTCTCTCTCTCTCTCTCTCTCTCTCTCTCTCTCTCTCTCTCTCTCTCTCTCTCTCTCTCTCTCTCTCTCTCTCTCTCTCTCTCTCTCTCTCTCTCTCTCTCTCTCTCTCTCTCTCTCTCTCTCTCTCTCTCTCTCTCTCTCTCTCTCTGACTGCATCCCAAATGACACCCTATTCCCTATGTAGTGCACTACTTTGGACCAGGGCCCATTGGGTTCTGGTCAAAAGTAGTGCATTATATTAGGGAATAGGGTCTCATTTGGGACGCATGACTCTCTGTGTTACTGCTCCTCTATCAGCCCGCTCCTCAAATGTACAGTGATTAATCCTTCAGCATTCAACCTTGACAGAAATCATTCTCCTCTAATGAATTACAAATGTGGCAAAGTCATGTGCCTTGCCCGGCAAGCCGTGACCGGCAGTCGCATTTCCACCAACCTAATTGCCTTCAGTGTATCACAATTCAATACAAATGCCTTTCTCTGCCAGATGACGTCCATTGTCTTGCCGTCGCGCCGTCGCTTCCACACAGATGTGGGGATCTGTTTGAGATTCCTACTCAGTATTCTGTTCTGGTGGTGATGTGATGTCTACTGGCTAAGAAATGAAATGGGACGTGGGGGAATGGGGCAGTCAAGCAGCCCCGGCAGATATCTTTGGAGGTTCGAGGGATCGAAAGCTGTGTATGTCACTGTGAGGATACAGGACATTTTCTGGCAGTTATTTGCGGTTAAGTAAATAATATTTATGTGTCTGATGTCATACTGACCACCTGAAGGGTGTGTGTGATGTCATACTGACCACCTGAGGGGTGTGTCTGATGTCATACTGACCACCTGAGGGGTGTGTGTGATGTCATACTGACCACCTGAGGGGTGTGTGTGATGTCATACTGACCACCTGAGGGGTGTGTCTGATGTCATACTGACCACCTGAGGGGTGTGTGTGTGTGTGAGGTCGTACTGTTTTTCCCAGTGGATCTACACAGGCTGCGTTTAGACAGGCAGACCAGTTCTGATCTTTTGACATAAATAAGTGGTCTTTTGACCCATCGCATGTCTAAATCAAATGTCTAAATCACATGTTTAAATCGCATGTCTAAATCGCATGTCTAAATCACGTCTAAATCACGTCTAAATCACATGTCTAAACGCTGCCATAGTGCTCTTCATCTAACCTGACCTGACACCCTTCAGATATGTCTGTTTGGGTATAGAAACACACACACACACACACACACACACACATACATACACACACACACACACACACACACACACACACACACACACACACACACACACACACACACACACACATACATACACACACACACACACACACACACACACACACACACACACACACACACACACACACACACACACACACACACACACACACACACACACACACACACACACACACACACACACACACACACACACACACACACACACACACACACACACACACACACACACACACACACACACACACACACACACACACACACACACACACACAGACAGACAGACAGACAGACAGACAGACAGACAGACAGACAGACAGACAGACAGACAGACAGACAGACAGACAGACAGACAGACAGACAGACAGACAGACACACAGACACACAGACACACAGACAGACAGACACACAGACACACAGACACACAGACACACAGACACACAGACACACAGACACACAGACAGACACACACAAACGCCTGTTTGGACATAGACAGCAGTGGGACTAGACTGAAGCCTTTCCCTGTTTGGACATAGACAGCAGTGGGACTAGACTGAAGCCTTTCCCTGTTTGGACATAGACAGCAGTGGGACTTTACTGAAGCCTTTCCCTGTTTGGACATAGACAGCAGTGGGACTAGACTGAAGCCTTTCCCTGTTTGGACATAGACAGCAGTGGGACTAGACTGAAGCCTTTCCCTGTTTGGACATAGACAGCAGTGGGACTAGACCTTCACCTGATCTATGAGTTCTATAATTAGGATTAGAAACTCTTCAAGTTCTAGGAATTTGTGTTCAAGAAACATGATCAAGACTGAACGAGCAGATCCAACTTGATATTACATTCACCACTAACATGGGATAGTCTAGTACATATTACATATTCGCATTGACCAAAACATTTCACTGTGCAGTTCTTTTGAGTGTCGGCCCCCTACATGCTTTTTTTTTTTACCCAGGCTGCCGTTCCTTCATTTGCTGGTCAGTTGCCATGGCAACCTCGGTTTGGTTGTGGAACCCCGCTCATTATTAAGTAAAGGGTGCGTTCGTTCGTTCATTTTTTTCTTCGGTTGTGTTTAATTGATGCACGCTAATGTACTGCCTTTTGCAGATACTGCTAAGCAGTCTTTTGTTCCAGGTCAAACTTTCAGGTCCACACATTTACATAAAAGCAGCACATTTAGTCTGGAAACCAATCATTATTAGCAATTTCGCAAACGCAATGTTTTTCTTCCTTCAGTGATAACTGCAGTGTAAACACTAATTTATTAGCAGTAAATATTGGCTCTTTGGGGGATGATGGTGTTGTTAGGAGTTTTGTGGCTGACACTAAGGCCACAGCGTCTCTGAGAAGAAAAGAGAACTGACAGGAGAGGACGGCAACGGGCAATTAGTGTTTTTTGGTGGCGGCTCCAAGACAATACATGTTGAGGTTGGCGGCGTGGTAAACAAGATATGTTTGACATATGCCTTTGTGTGTCGGCAAAAAAAACACCTCCCTAGAGGAAACGCAAATTACAAGTTATAGCTTATAAACACGGCACATCCCCTGGATGTATTCTTCATCAACAGAGAACTAATATTGTGTTCATAATCCGCTTCTGAACATTAACTATGGGGAGAGACCCATAATAAAGCAGCAATGTTGACTCATTCGACATCAACACAAGCAATAATTAGGATGTAGCCCATCAATACAAAGGTATACTTAGTTTGGCACACGTTAATAAACTATGCCAAGTTTTCTGAGCAATAAAAGTCATGACTTGGTAACAACTGCTTATAAGCATCTATAAATGGCTCATTCACAGCTAAAATCTTACTCAGAGCCGTAGCTCGACTACCCAACCATTATTCAACTGTGTATTCTATCAGAATACTGCTGCATTATATCCCTGAGGTGGTGGCGGCATCCTGGGGGAGATACTGAACCTATATATGGTAACAGTACACATCGTTATCCGCGGCTTATCTCATGACTTCCCTGTAGCCGGTCATCCGAGCATACCTTATCTCTCTCCTGTAGGCAGCCATCTTGGTGTGAGAGACACTGGCTAATGTTGGTCTAATTGTTGTGACATGTTGTAGTCTCCATGGCCTGTGTGGAACTTCAGCGAGAGCTGAAGACTTCTGGGAGTCTCTGTCCTTACTGTGTGTACCTCCACTTTCCTTCATTGATTAAAAATACATCACATTAAAGCAACTCATAGTTGGGGATTTCTGGAAATCCTGGGAGTTTTGGGAATGTTACCAGAAATCCTACCTCCCATATTTGCAAAGATGTGCTGCTATCAGTGCCTTGTCTCCACTGTGGTCCGAGGTGACAGGGCACAGATGTCGTCCACTCAATCTGCCAATCCACATCACAGTCTGAGACCTGCCTGGGCCAATGTGGAGTTGTTGTCTACTGAGGAGCGTTAGGGCTTGTTTCTGGACCCTGGGGCCCTGGTTGGGGTGGATGTGTCCCTGGTTGGGGTGGATGTGTCCCTGGTTGGGGTGGATGTGTCCCTGGTTGGGGTGGATGTGTCCCTGGTTGGGTGGATGTGTCCCTGGTTGGGTGGATGTGTCCCTGTTTGTGTGGATGAGTCCCTGGTTGGGGTGGATGTGTCCCTGGTTGGGTGGATGTCCCTGGTTGGGTGGATGTGTCCCTGGTTGGGGTGGATGTGTCCCTGGTTGGGTGGATGTGTCCCTGGTTGGGTGGATGTGTCCCTGGTTGGGTGGATGTGTCCCTGGTTGGGTGGATGTGTCCCTGGTTGGGGTGGATGTGTCCCTGGTTGGGTGGATGTGTCCCTGGTTGGGTGGATGTGTCCCTGGTTGGGTGGATGTGTCTCTGGTTGGGTGTATGTGTCCCTGGTTGGGGTGGATGTGTCTCTGGTTGGGTGGATATGTCCCTGGTTGGGTGTATGTGTCCCTGGTTGGGGTGGATGTGTCCCTGGTTGGGTGGATATGTTAGGCAGTATCTGCTCTGCAGTGTGTGTTCTGGTTGGGGTAGATATGTGAGAGTAAAGGCTGTTGGGCTTGGGGCCCTGAAGTGGTCTTCTCACTGCTCCACCCAGACACAGACACCTCTATGACCAGGGATTACTGTGGTTTTACTGTGGTATGAGGAACAGTCTCTCTGGTCTTCCTCTGGTCCTCCTCTGGTCTTCCTCTGGTCCTCCTCTGGTCTTCCTCTGGTCTTCCTCCGGTCTTTCTCTGGTCTTCCTCTGGTCTTTATCTGGTCTTCCTGGTGGCAAACGGAAAGAATGTAGATGGCCATGTTCTATGTCTCCTTCAAACTCATATAAACAATGGTTTATGACAGGCTTACCCAATAGGCGGCCATCTTCTCTGTCTCCTTCAAACTCATATAAACAATGGTTTAGGACAGGGTTCCCCAATAGGCGGCCATCTTCTCTGTCTCCTTCAAACTCATATAAACAATGGTTTATGACAGGCTTCCCCAATAGGTGGCCATCTTCTGTGTCTCCTTCAAACTCATGTAAACAATGGTTTATGACAGGGTTCCCCAATAGGCGGCCATCTTCTCTGTCTCCTTCAAACTCATATAAACAATGGTTTAGGACAGGGTTCCCCAATAGGTGGCCTGCGGGCCAAATTCGGCCCTCGGGTGATTTTATCTGGCCCCACATATTTGTGGATGGACATAAAATACTGTAAAATCACCAGGAAATCAGCTCAAAGGGATTTTAATTTAGGACATATGTTCCCAAGTATTCCCATGCAGATATAGAGAGGCATATGTGATCGTATCTCAGTGTAATCAAGATTTGAAATTATTTTGATTTTGGCAAATACTATACATGTTTGGGATTGTTGCTGTCAATTTGCAGTGTACAAATGATTTATAACTATCCCACTGGGCACAGAGATGACAGTTCAACATCTAGTTTCGATTTACATTTGGTTGAGTTGTCAACTAATATGAATTCAATGTGAAATTTAAAAAAAGAATAAATCCCCTTACGTTAACCAGGTAAAGTACAGTGGGGAGAACAAGTATTTGATACACTGCCGATTTTGCAGGTTTTCCTACTTACAAAGCATGTAGAGGTCTGTAATTGTTATCATAGGTACACTTCAACTGTGAGAGACGGAATCTAAAACAAAAATCCAGAAAATCACATTGTATGATTTTTAAGTAATTAATTTGCATTTTAATGCATGACATTAGTATTTGATCAACCACCAACCAGTAAGAATTCCGGCTCCCACAGACCTGTTAGTTTTTCTTTAAGAAGCCCTCCTGTTCTCCACTCATTACCTGTATTAACTGCACCTGTTTGAACTCGTTAACTGTATAAAAGACAACTGTCCACACACTCAATCAAACAGACTCCAACCTCTCCACAATGGCCAAGACCAGAGAGCTGTGTAAGGACATCAGGGATAAAATTGTAGACCTGCACAAGGCTGGGATGGGCTACAGGACAATAGGCAAGCAGCTTGGTGAGAAGGCAACAACTGTTGGCGCAATTTTTAGAAAATAGAAGAAGTTCAAGATAACGGTCAATCACCCTCGGTCTGGGGCTCCATGCAAGATGTCACCTCGTGGGGCATCAATGATCATGAGGAAGGTGAGGGATCAGCCCAGAACTACACGGCAGGATCTGGTCAATGACCTGAAGAGAGCTGGGACCACAGTCTCAAAGAAAACCATTAGTAACACACTACGCCGTCATGGATTAAAATCCTGCAGCGCATGCAAGGTCCCCCTGCTCAAGCCAGCGCATGTCCAGGCCCGTCTGAAGTTTGCCAATAACCATCTGGATGATCCAGAGGAGGAATGGGAGAAGGTAATGTGGTCTGATGAGACAAAAATAGAGCTTTTTGGTCTAAACTCCACTCGCCTTGTTTGGAGGGAGAAGAAGGATGAGTACAACCCCAAGAACACCATCCCAACCGTGAAGCATGGAGGTGGAAACATCATTCTTTGGGGATGCTTTTCTGCAAAGGGGACAGGACGACTGCACCGTATTGAGGGGAGGATGGATGGGGACATGTATCGCGAGATCTTGGCCAACAACCTCCTTCCCTCAGTAAGAGCATTGAAGATGGGTCGTGGCTGGGTCTTCCAGCATGACAACGACCCGAAACACACAGCCAGGGCAACTAAGGAGTGGCTCCGTAAGAAGCATCTCAAGGTCCTGGAGTGGCCTAGCCAGTCTCCAGACCTGAACCCAATAGAACATCTTTGGAGGGAGCTGAAAGTCTGTATTGCCCAGCGACAGCCCCGAAACCTGAAGGATCTGGAGAAGGTCTGTATGGAGGAGTGGGCCAAAATCCCTGCTGCAGTGTGTGCAAACCTGGTCAAGACCTACAGGAAACTTATGATCTCTGTAATTGCAAACAAAGGTTTCTGTACCAAATATTAAGTTCTGCTTTTCTGATGTATCAAATACTTATGTCATGCAATAAAATGCAAATTAATTACTTAAAAATCATACAATGTGATTTTCTGGATTTTTGTTTTAGAATCCGTCTCTCACAGTTGAAGTGTACCTATGATAAAAATTACAGACCTCTACATGCTTTGTAAGTAGGAAAACCTGCAAAATCGGCAGTGTATCAAATACTTGTTCTCCCCACTGTACATGTTGGATAAAACATTTCACGACAGGCCTGATGGAAACAGCAAATTTGTCAGTAAACTTTCCAAATGTCGACAAAACAAAATAAGGTGAGATCTTTTTGAGTCTGTCAAATTAATTATGTGAGAAATGGCGGTGGAAAAGCCTTCATGCACAAATATTGTTGTAATAACCATAATATCGAAGTAAACTTGGAGTCACGTGATGATATTGTGTGGTCCTCCCACTACGACTCATGAAATCATTTATTAGGCTACAGATGATATAAATGATTCTGAACGTCACAGGCTGGTGGATGTGCAATGTGATGAGCTTGATGCTCCTTTCCAATAAATATCCAGGGTCTTATTCTGGTGACATGATGATCGATGCTTGGCTGCTGTTTGACAAAAACTAAAAAGGATCTCACTCTTTTATCCAAAATAATCTCGTCATGTAGGCTATACGTGCACTGTGTCTACAAGCTGTTGGCTAGAGTGCTGGTACCAAGACCAGAGTGGACACAGCGGTCCGAGAGGTGCAGCAGTGAGAGAGGTGCAACGGTGAGAGAGGTGCAGCGGTGAGAGAGGTGCAGCGGTCCGACAGGCGCAGCGGTGAGAGAGGTGCAGCGGTGAGAGAGGTGCAGCGGTCCGACAGGCGCAGCGGTGAGAGAGGTGCAGCGGTGAGAGAGGTGCAGCGGTCCGACAGGCGCAGCGGTGAGAGAGGTGCAGCGGTGAGAGAGGTGCAGCGGTCCGAGAGGTGCAGCGGTCCGAGAGGTGCAGCGGTGAGAGAGGTGCAGCGGTACGAGAGGCGCAGCGGTGAGAGAGGTGCAGCGGTACGAGAGGCGCAGCGGTGAGAGAGGTGCAGCGGTCCGACAGGCGCAGCGGTGAGAGAGGTGCAGCGGTCTGAGAGGTGCAGCTGTACGAGAGGTGCAGCGGTGAGAGAGGTGCAGCGGTCTGAGAGGTGCAGCGGTCCGAGAGGTGCAGCGGTCTGAGAGGTGCAGCGGTCTGAGAGGTGCAGCGGTGAGAGAGGTGCAGCGGTCTGAGAGGTGCAGCGGTCTGAGAGGTGCAGCGGTCTGAGAGGTGCAGTGGTCTGAGAGGTGCAGCGGTACGAGAGGTGCAGCGGTCTGAGAGGTGCAGCGGTCTGAGAGGTGCAGCGGTCCGAGAGGTGCAGCGGTCTGAGAGGTGCAGCGGTCTGAGAGGTGCAGCGGTCCGAGAGGTGCAGCGGTCTGAGAGGTGCAGCGGTCCGAGAGGTGCAGCGGTGAGAGAGGTGCAGCGGTCCAAGGCACTGCATCTCAGTGCTTGAGGCGTCACTACAGACCCCCTGGTTCGATTCCAGGCTGTATCACAATCCGGCTGTGATTGGGAGTCCCATAGGGCGGCGCACAATTGGCCCAGCGTCGTCCGGGTTTGGCCGGGGTAGGCCGTCATTGTAAATAAGAATTTGTTCTTAACTGACTT
This sequence comes from Coregonus clupeaformis, assembly GCF_020615455.1. NCBI lineage: Eukaryota > Metazoa > Chordata > Actinopteri > Salmoniformes > Salmonidae > Coregonus > Coregonus clupeaformis. The sequence goes on from NW_025533558.1 coordinate 346,495, forward strand.
GCCTAGTTAAATAAAGTTTAAATAAAATACACACACTTCCCCTTCTCTTTTCTCGGTCTGCATGTTCATTCCCAGGATCTCCAGTGTGAAACACTAAACCCTCAATGTCACATGCAAAACACGTCGCCGTTTAATTCCACAGAGACACAAAGTGTCAAACACAAACTGTCAGTAATCAACTCAGCCTCAGCCAGCAACTTACAGGGAAGAGTGACACAAACACTGATTAAACTGACGAAGGGGAAGCCGCTGTATACAAATACTAAACAATATCCTCCCACCACCAAGACATGCAAATAAACCCCCACCACCAAGACATGCAAATAAACCCCCACCACCAAGACATGCAAATAAACCCCCACCACCAAGACATGCAAATAAACCCCCACCACCAAGACATGCAAATAAATGATTACTTGTCTACAATGTGTGTCATTTTGCTTAAAGAGATAGGCAGTGTATTTGTGACAAAGGTTCGACAGGTCTGACCTAAATGACGTCTGTCAGTCCCTCTCCTGATAGCAGAGGTCAGTTCCTCTCCTGATAGCAGAGGTCAGTTCCTCTCCTGATAGCAGAGGTCAGTTCCTCTCCTGATAGCAGAGGTCAGTCCCTCTCCTGATAGCAGAGGTCAGTTCCTCTCCTGATAGCAGAGGTCAGTCCCTCTCCTGATAGCAGAGGTCAGTCCCTCTCCTGATAGCAGAGGTCAGTCCCTCTCCTGATAGCAGAGGTCAGTCCCTCTCCTGATAGCAGAGGTCAGTTCCTCTCCTGATAGCAGAGGTCAGTCCCTCTCCAGATAGCAGAGGTCAGTCCCTCTCCTGATAGCAGAGGTCAGTTCCTCTCCTGATAGCAGAGGTCAGTTCCTCTCCTGATAGCAGAGGTCAGTTCCTCTCCTGATAGGAGAGGTCAGTTCCTCTCCTGATAGCAGAGGTCAGAGGTCAGGTTATTATTGTCTCCTCTCTCTTTCTCACCAGCAGCTTTAATAGAGGACAACTGGAGGAGATTAAAGTAGAAAACTGCTTCTTCCTCCATGTTGGACACACACACATACACACACACACACACACACACACACACACACAGACACACTGGATAGATGCTTGCTACCACGTCTTCCTTGCAAATTAATTAACTAAAATATTCCATGGGCGGTGACGAAGGAAGATTTTCATCTCAGGTCATTTGAAGAACACTGATTTGGCTCCCTGCTCTCCTGACCATGGGGATACAAAGCAAGTACCCTCAGCAGTGATCTGTGCATCACAACACTACCAGCTAACAGAAACATGAAAGAACATGGATTCCTGATTCTAAACTAGTGACATTTCAGCCAGCAGAACAATTCTATTAAACTACCTACTCTAAGAAAATGGATTCTTGATTCTAAACCAGTGACATTTCAGCCAGCAGAACAATTCTATTAAACTACCTACTCTAAGAAAATGGATTCTTGAGCCATGCTTGGAGCTCCAGGTATATGAAGGTTCTATGCCTTGTTGGTGACATCCAGGTAAATACAGGTTATATGCCTTGTTGTTAACATCCAGGTAAATACTGGTTCTATGCCTTGTTGGTGACATCCAGGTAAATACAGGTTATATACCTTGTTGGCAACATCCAGGTAAATACAGGTTATATGCCTTGTTTGTAACATCCAGGTAAATACAGGTATCATGACTTCTTGTTAACATCCAGGTAAATGTAGTAGTAGTGGACTATTTTGCCGATGCTACATGCTGAGAATAGCTTCCAGTGCTGGTTGTAATTTAGGCATCAGACTGTCAGTTCAGTTGGCACACAGCCCTTCTCCAGTTTCTTGCCAGTGTACCAGAGCCAGACACACTCTGACCGAGCCCCAGCAATGGGCCGTATGGCCAACGACCTGACCACAAGCACAGACATACTCTGACCGAGCCCCAGCAATGGGTCGTATGGCCCACGACCTGACCACAAGCACAGACATACTCTGACCGAGCCCCAGCAATGGGCCATATGGCCAACAACCTGACCACAAGCACAGACACACTCTGACCGAGCCCCAGCAATGGGCCGTATGGCCAACGACCTGACCACAAGCACAGACACACTCTGACCGAGCCCCAGCAATGGGCCATATGGCCAACGACCTGACCACAAGCACAGACACACTCTGACCGAGCCAGCAATGGGCCATATGGCCAACGACCTGACCACAAGCACAGACACACTCTGACCGAGCCCCAGCAATGGGCCATATGGCCAACGACCTGACCACAAGCACACACACACTCTGACCGAGCCCCAGCAATGGGCCATATGGCCAACGACCTGACCACAAGCACACACACACACACACACACGCACACACACACACACACACACACACACACACACACACACACACACACACAGGTGTGTAGAAGTCGATGGCACAGACATTAGCGTACTTCTGGACTAAAAGCATTTACAATCCAGATTCTCCATGTTATGCCTGAAGTAGGCTCAATCTATTCCACTATTATTCTAGAACAGTAAAATAACACTACATGCAGACTAGATCTGTGATCAACATGCTGACTAGATCTGTGATCAACGTGTTGACTAGATCTGTGATCAACATGCTGACTAGATCTGTGATCAACATGCTGACTAGATCTGTGATCAACATGCTGACTAGATCTGTGATCAACATGCTGACTAGGTCTGTGATCAACATGTTGACTAGATCTGTGATCAACTTGTTGACTAGATATGTGATCAACATGCTGACTAGATCTGTGATAAACATCATCAACAGCCTCCACATCATCTCACTGAGTCCCAAGCCTCCACATCATCTCACTGAGTCCCAAGGCTCCACATCATCTCACTGAGTCCCAAGGCTCCACATCATCTCACTCACTGACTCCCAAGCCTCCCAATTATCTCACTGTATGCCAAGTCTCCACATCATCTCACGAAGTCCCAAGCTTCCACATCATCTCACTGAGTCAAGCCTCCACATCATCTCACTGAGTCCCAAGCCTCCACATCATCTCCATGAGTCCCAAGCCTCCATATCATCTAACTCACTGAGGCCAAAGCCTCCACATCATCTCACTGAGTCTCAAGCCTCCACATCATATCCATGAGTCCCAAGCCTCCATCTCATCTCACTGAGTCCCAAGCCTCAACATCATCTCACTGTGTCAAGACTCGACATCATCTCACTGAGTCCCAAGCCTCCACATCATATCACTGAGTCCGAAGCCTCCACATCATCTCTCTGAGTCAAGCCTCCACATCATCTCACTGAGTCCCAAGCGTCCACATCATCTCACTGAGTCCAATGCCTCTACATCATCTCACTTAGTCCCAAGCCTCCGCTTCATTTCACTGAGTCCCAAGCCTCCACATCATCTGACTGAGTCCCAAGACTCCACATCATCTCACTGAGTCCCAAGACTCCACATCATCTCACTGAGTCCCAAGCCTCCACATCACATCACTTAGTGCCAAGACTCAACATCATCTAACTGAGTCTCAAGCCTCCATTTTATCTCACTGAGGCCCAAGCCTCAACATCATCTCACTGAGTCCCAAGCCTCCACATCATCTCACTGAGACCAAAGCCTCCACATTATCTCACTGAGTCCCAATCCTCCACATCATCTCACTGATGAGTCCCATGCATCCACCTCATCTCAATGAGTCCCAAGCCTCCACATCCTCTCACTGAGTCAAACCTCCATATCATCTCACTGAGTCCCAAGCCTCCACATCATCTCCATGAGTCCCAAGCCTCCATATCATCTAACTCACTGAGGCCAAAGCCTCCACATCATCTCACTGAGTCCCAAGCCTCCACATCATCTCCATGATTCCCAAGCCGCCATATAATCTCACTGAGTCCCAAGCCTCCACATCATCTCCATGAGTCCCAAGCCTCCATATCATCTAACTCACTGAGGCCAAAGCCTCCACATCATCTCACTGAGTCCCAAGCCTCCACATCATCTCCATGATTCCCAAGCCGCCATATAATCTCACTGAGTCCCAAGCCTCAACATCATCTGACTGTCCCAAGCCTCCACATCATCTCACTGAGTCCCAAGCCTCCACATCATCTCACTGAGTCCCAAGCCTCCACATCACATCACTTAGTCCCAAGACTCAAAATCATCTAACTGAGTCTCAAGCCTCCATTTTATCTCACTGAGTCCCAAGCGTCCACATCATCTCACTGAGTCCCAAGCTTCCACATCATCTCACTGAGTCCCAAGCGTCCACATCATCTCACTGAGTCCCAAGCGTCCACATCATCTCACTGAGTCCCAAGCCTCCAGATCATCTCACTCACTGAGTCCCAAGCCTCCACATCATCTCACTCAATGAATCCCAAGCCTCCACATCATCTCACTCACTGAATCCCAAGCCTCCACATCATCTGATTCACTGCACAGCATACCAAACACTGCCAGGCCCAGCCATCAGACACATCCAGGGTTAGGGCCAGAGCCCAGCCATCAGACACATCCAGGGTTAGGGCCAGAGCCCAGCCATCAGACACATCCAGGGTTAGGGCCAGAGCCCAGCCATCAGACACATCCAGGGTTAGGACCAGAGCCCAGCCATCAGACACATCCAGGGTTAGGGCCAGAGCCCAGCCATCAGACACATCCAGGGTTAGGACCAGAGCCCAGCCATCAGACACATCCAGGGTTAGGGCCAGAGCCCAGCCATCAGACACATCCAGGGTTAGGGCCAGAGCCCAGCCATCAGACACATCCAGGGTTAGGGCCAGAGCCCAGCCATCAGACACATCCAGGGTTAGGACCAGAGCCCAGCCATCAGACACATCCAGGGTTAGGGCCAGAGCCCAGCCATCAGACACATCCAGGGTTAGGGCCAGAGCCCAGCCATCAGACACATCCAGGGTTAGGGCCAGAGCCCAGCCATCAGACACATCCAGGGTTAGGGCCAGAGCCCAGCCATCAGACACATCCAGGGTTAGGGCCAGAGCCCAGCCATCAGACACATCCAGGGTTAGGACCAGAGCCCAGCCATCAGACACATCCAGGGTTAGGGCCAGAGCCCAGCCATCAGACACATCCAGGGTTAGGGCCAGAGCCCAGCCATCAGACACATCCAGGGTTAGGACCAGAGCCCAGCCATCAGACACATCCAAGGTTAGGGCCAGAGCCCAGCCATCAGACACATCCAGGGTTAGGACCAGAGCCCAGCCATCAGACACATCCAGGGTTAGGACCAGAGCCCAGCCATCAGACACATCCAGGGTTAGGACCAGAGCCCAGCCATCAGACACATCCAGGGTTAGGACCAGAGCCCAGCCATCAGACACATCCAGGGTTAGGGCCAGAGCCCAGCCATCAGACACATCCAGGGTTAGGGCCAGAGCCCAGCCATCAGACACATCCAGGGTTAGGACCAGAGCCCAGCCATCAGACACATCCAGGGTTAGGGCCAGAGCCCAGCCATCAGACACATCCAGGGTTAGGGCCAGAGCCCAGCCATCAGACACATCCAGGGTTAGGACCAGAGCCCAGCCATCAGACACATCCAGGGTTAGGGCCAGAGCCCAGCCATCAGACACATCCAGGGTTAGGGCCAGAGCCCAGCCATCAGACACATCCAGGGTTTTTGTATTTATAATATAAATAATAATAATAATAATAATAATAATAATAATAATAATAATAATAATAATAATAATATGCCATTTAGCAGACGCTTTTATCCAAAGCGACTTACAGTCATGTGTGCATTTTTACGTATTTTTACGTATTTGTATTTGTATTTATTAAGGATCCCTTAATCCCAAGGCAGCAGCTACTCTTCCCGGGGTCCAGCAACATCAATGCAGTTATATACAATTTAAAATAGTACATTACATTATATTTCATAACACTTTACCAAATACATTTAGTTAGGGCCAGGGCCCAGCCATCAGACACATAGAGGGTTAGGACCAGGGCCAGTCATCAGACATCAAGGCACATCCAGGGGATGTATTCAACATTTGTCACTTCAATGCACCTCAATGCACAATCAATCCCAACCTTCCCTTCACCGTGACAACTCAGACGGTGGAGAAACAGAGAAAGGGAAAGAAAGAGAGAGAGAGAGAGAGAGAGAGAGAGAGAGAGGGAGAGAGGGAGAGTGTGAGAGAGAGAGAGAGAGGGAGATAGAGAGAGAGAGAGAGAGAGAGAGAGAGAGAGAGAGAGAGAGAGAGAGAGAGAGAGAGAGAGAGAGAGAGAGAGAGAGAGAGAGAGAGAGAGAGAGAGAGAGAGAGAGAGAGAGTGAGAGATAGATGGGAGAGAGAGAGAGAGAGAGAGAGAGAGAGAGAGAGAGAGAGAGGAGAGAGAGAGAGAGAGAGAGAGAGAGAGAGAGAGAGAGAGAGGGAGAGAGAGAGAGAGAGAGAGAGAGAGAGAGAGAGAGAGAGGGGGGGAGATAGAGAGAGAGAGAGGGAGAGAGAGAGAGATAGATAGAGAGAGAGAGAGAGAGAGAGAGAGAGAGAGAGAGAGAGAGAGAGAGAGAGAGAGAGAGAGAGAGAGAGAGAGAGAGAGAGAGAGAGAGAGAGAGAGAAAGAGAAAGAGAGAAAGAGAGAAAGAGAGAGAGAGAAAGAGAGAGATAGAAAAATTAATTGGGTAGGGCGGGCAACTTTCCTTTTTGACATTTTAGACTTAAAAGATGTATCATTCTGACCAAGAGGTGTACAGAATGGAAATCAACTCTCTTTATTTCTTCATTGCTGTGTGTCTAAGACCATAGCTTTCAATGGCTGTTTGGAAAAACTATCAATCGATTTCAAGTCCAGGTCTGTGGCTCATCCGCTGAAATTACATTTTTTTCAATGATTCTTTTGATTTGAAGCTAATTGCTAAAAAGCCCAGACATTTTTGAAGGAGTCAACGGAGGAAGGCACTTACAGAACTAGACATTTTGAAGGAGTCAACAGAGGAGGGCACTTACAGAACATGCAGTATGTTCTGCTCAACCTGCCCGGCGTTGGTGGGGGGGCTGTGATTGAGTGTGCATCCCATATGACACCCTATTGCCTACGTAGAACACTACTTTTGACCAGGGCCCATAGGGCTCTAGTAGTGCACTGTATAGGGAATAGGGTGCCATTCGAGACGCATGCTGCATCATCTGGCTGTGAAGTGAAGTGGCCAGTTTGGAGTCTTGACCATCGCTTTTATACAACCCCTACTGGCACTAACCAGCTACACTTAAGAAATAAGGCCAGAGGAGGTGTGGTATATGGCCAATATACCACGGCTATGGGCTGTTCTTAAGCACGACGCAACTGGGAGTGCCTGGATACAGCCCTTAGCCGTGGTATATTGGCCATGTACCACAAACCCCTGAGGTGCCTTACTGCTATTATAAACTGGTTACCAACGTAATTAGAGCAGTAAAAAAACATGTTTTGTCATACGTGTGGTATAGGTTCCGATATACCACGGCTGTCAGCCAATCAGCATTCAGGGCTCGAACAACCCAGTTTATAATTCAGATTAGACCCCTGAGAAGAACCATGACTTTTAGTCAAAAGGGGAAAAGGTTTACAATCACTATAACATTGTACATACAATGCATTCAGAAAGTATTCAGACTCCTTGACTTTTTCCACATTTTGTTACGTTACAGCCTTATTCTAAAATGGACAAAATAAATGTTTTTCCTCATCAATCTACAAACAATATCCCATAATGACAAAGCCAAAACTCGTTTTTAGAAATGTTTGCAAATGTATAGAAAATAAAAAAACTGAAATACCTTATTTACTTCTCAGGGGTCAACCTGACAGAGCTTGAGAGGATCTGCAGAGAAGAATGGGAGAAACTCCCCAAATACAGGTGTGCCAAGCTTGTAGCGTCATACCCAAGAAGACTTGAGGCTGTAATCGCTGCCAAAGGTGCTTCAACAAAGTACTGAGTAAATGGTCTGAATACTTATGTAAATGTTATATTTCCGTTTTTTTTTTTTTACACATTTCTGAAAAATCTAAAAACCTGTTTTTGCTTTGTCATTATTGAGTATTGTGTGTAGATTGATGAGGGGGAAAAACTATTTAATACATTTTAGAATAAGGCTGTAACGTAATAAAATGTGGAAAAGGTCAAGGGGTCTGAATACTTTCTGAATGCGCTGTAGTTAGTTACACTCCATATTTAGAGACTGTGGACTGATAGTTACACCCCAAATGTAGACTCTGTGGACTGATTGCTACACCCCATATTTAGAGACTGTGGACTGATTGCTACACCCCAAATGTAGACTCTGTGGACTGATAGCTACACCCCATATTTAGACACTGTGGACTGATAGTTACACCCCATATTTAGACACTGTGGACTGATAGTTACACCCCATATTTAGAAATCCTATATTTAGAAACTGTGAAATGCAGGCAAGATAATAACAACGTATCTTTAATTTCTCCATTATCTATGTCCATATGTAAATGAGCAGGGTGTAACTGTTGGTCTCTCTCGATTTAAGTCATTAATTCAACACTTAGCAACAAGACGTTTGTCACAAGGTGTCATTCATAATTACTCATCTAGATTTTAGTGTCTTATGCAATATTAAAAATTAAACACCAGTGGTGTGTATTCATGGATGCCAAGGGAAGCCAGGCTTCCCCCAAACAACTGAACAAGATAAATTATCTTTAGTCTCGCTGTGTTTCATAGTTTTCCTTAAATTTCGCAAGCGGATGAATGTATCTCACCGGAGAAAGCAAGAGAGCGAAACAGCACCCGTCTGTCTCTGTATCTGTAGGCCATCTATGTGATGCTGTCTGGTCCAAAAGAGTATGACATTGTTGCCGCCCTTAGCATTGAATGCAAAGGGAAGCCAGCGATGATTGTTTTTATTAAATAATAGCCAATCAGCGTTGCGCTAAATTGAGTGAGCTCAACTGTGAATGGTCCTGGCGCACCAAAATAAAAGTGTCAAGGGAAGCCAGCTTGGAGCATACGGTATTCAGGTGAGGAAACTGCAATCTAATCCGCCCCATCGACAGAAACAACTTGAATTGTTGCATCTGGTTGTGTTGTTGTCCTCCGGTGGCTAGCTCGCTAGCTAAAATTGGCCCTTTCCTAAATTAGCCATGGATGGAGATAGACTTCTGGTTTTACTTAATTCTCCGTACTGGCCAATGACTATAACGGCGATTCTGATCCAACCATAAATTCATACATTGTTGTAACCCTGACCTGAGAGGATGGTAGTTCAATATGTAGCTAGATGTAGAAGGCTAATGTTAACTAGCTAATGTTGCCCATGAAAGGAAGTTAGGCTAGTGAGCAAGCATTTTAGCCAGGTAACCTATGACAACAAAAACTGAAAGCGTATACTGTATGACAGAGTCATAGACCGTTTAGGCAACATGAAAGAGAGGAGGATGGCATTGGTGTTTCTCTACAAGTAGGGTGAGTCAACATGTTTTTTATACTTGCACGAACGCGCACGCACACAGAAATCAGAACCATGGACAGCCACATCATATTTAGCTTACGTTGACTGGACCAAATAGTTTTTGGTAGCTTTTAGTTGTCACTGTATTAGACTAAGCAGAGGTGATTTGATGATGTTGAAATGTTGAAGTTGAAATGGTGCTGGAATAGTGGAGGCAGCTCCTGTTTTCTTTGCGGCTTGCGGTAACTCTCCGTGGTTCTAAATCAATAGTTGTTTAGTGGTCCCAAAGTGTCTGAAATATTCATTTGCTTTACCATGCTGTAGGTAAAGTAACTGTTTGTTACATGCAATATGCTTTGTGTAGTTCACAGGTTTTGTGATAAAACAAAGGTGTGGTTGAATTTATTCTGCCGCTGTGTCTTCTTATTGTCTCGGCCTTTAGGCCTATATATCACGGTGTCAAGGCATATGAACTAACATGTTATAGAGCAAACAACGCAATTATCACAACACATAGGTTGTAATATGGCTTTTTGTTCTGGCTTGGCTTCCCCAGTGATTTTACCCAGGCACCCCTGCTGTTCAACACAGAGTATTGAGTCTATGTAGCAGCCAACGTTGGAGACTTATGATACTTTACGAATCAACTAACTGGTGCAGTTCAGTTTTCTCCTAGCCTACACGTTACCATACATTTTCTCCAGACTACAGTAATGTCTGGTGGATTGACCCTGCAGTATAGACATAGATCCTTTGGTAACATTCACACGTTCCCAGTGTACTGCATAGACCCTTTGGTAACATTCACACGTTCCCAGTATACTGCATAGATCCTTTGGTAACATTCACACGTTCCCAGTGTACTGCATAGACCCTTTGGTAACATTCACACGTTCCCAGTATACTGCATAGATCCTTTGGTAACATTCACACGTTCCCAGTATACTGCATAGACCCTTTGGTAACATTCACACGTTCCCAGTGTACTGCATAGACCCTTTGGTAACATTCACACGTTCCCAGTATACTGCATAGATCCTTTGGTAACATTCACACGTTCCCAGTATACTGCATAGATCCTTTGGTAACATTCACACGTTCCCAGTATACTGCATAGATCCTTTGGTAACATTCACACGTTCCCAGTATACTGCATAGACCCTTTGGTAACATTCACACGTTCCCAGTGTACTGCATAGACCCTTTGGTAACATTCACACGTTCCCAGTGTACTGCATAGACCCTTTGGTAACCGGAGGAACGATGAGCCAATGCCTCTGCAGTATTTAATCACAGCTGAACGATTGTGTTCCCCTCCACTAGCGATGGGACATCATTACCACTGTTGAGGTGCAAATCTTCTAACACATCTTTGATGTATCACAGACTTATATACACAACATCCTCAGAGAAGGTGTGTGTGTGTGTGTGTGTGTTTGTGTTCTTGCCACTTTGATCCTGTGGCTAAATCAATTCTCCATGCCTCTGAGGTTTGTTTCACCAATCAAAGCCTAATCAATTAAGGTGTTTTAAGTGAAGCGCCTTATCTGGTGAATAGTTTAATTTAAAAAAATATAATAATTAGCTTTAAGATTGCAGATAGATTGTAACTTCCATCAATGTAATTGTCTGCATCACTTCCAATCCCCCATATGTTTTTTTCTCGTAAATATATATATATATATATATATATATATATATATATATATATATATATATACATATATATATATATATATATATATATATACATTCATACATATATATATATATATATATATATATATATATATATATATACAATCATACATATATATATATACATTCATATATATACACATACGCATACATACACATAAATACACATATATACATACATACATACATATCCTTTAAAAAAATATATTTCCCTTTATTACTTTCCAACTACACCACCCCTTCCCTAATTGGAGTAAACTAGTGAACAACAACGCTTAGGCCTCTACTTCCAGCTTATACATACTATATACATTTTATGGGGAGACCTGTACACTGTGATCTGTAAATGCACACAAATTGTCCGTTATTCGAAAAAACAACAATATATTAAAGGGGAAGAATCTGTAAAGCATTTATCTCCTCCTCTCTGAAGATCTCCCGTTGAGCGGTTTTAATCAATGAAGGTGTTTTAAGTGAAGTGGCCTTATCTGGTGACTTTAACATTAACCTTCCATTGCACCATTACAGGCTCCGTGAAATGTACCTCCCAGTCAATAATGCTAATTCAAACCCCCCTCTTGTATATATAGCTGTAGAGAAATTGGTATTCATATTATGGTAAAGTGGTACGGACAGTCTTTATGACTGGCTATTAGAAGTTGGAAAAGTCAATATGCTGACTGAGATGTTTCGCACTGCTATGAGTTATGTTGCTGGAGTGAAATTCTTGGCACTGATTTTAGCAGGTCACCCACCTCTCGTGGTCAATGCTTTTGAGGACGTTGATATTGAAGTGATGGGGACAACCCCCCCTGTCTCGCCTTAACCCCACCCTGTAATTTTAGCCTGGTGGAAAATAACAAATGATGTTCATAAGTGAACATTACTTCCCTGATGATTTCAGGCAGTCCATAAGGGGTTCCCCTTTGGGTCAGTGTTAATGTCACTCTCAGGGATGAGAACGGCCACCGCTTTCTGCTCCTTGATCTTCTCAAAGTGATGGAGGATGCTGAAAATCATTATCGGTCTTCAAGAAGGGAGAAAATTGAGTTATAATATCCGTATTAGGGCCCACTTGCAAAGTAGCCAAGAAAGCTTATTACGGGATGTCTCGAAGAGCAGAATTTACATTTACAGCCACAGAACACAGTTAAAGCTGCAATATGTAACGTTTTTGTCCGACCTGACCAAAACGCGTGTTATAGATCTGTCATTCTAAGAAGCGGTAGATCTGTTCTATGTGTGCTATTTCTATGCTTCCCATTCTTAAGTTTTGTTTTTAAGCGTCTTTTACTTTCGGAAAATACAATAGTTTTGGTGCCAGAGCAGCGAACAGTTTTGACTGGGCTGAGCGGGAACTATGCTTCCGCAGAGGAAGGGGAGCCAGCAGGCCAGAGGTGGATGAACGCAATGCCCTCGTTTGGGTGTAGGGACTGATCAGAGCCTGAAGGTACGGAGGTGCCGTTCCCCTCACTGCTCCATAGGCAAGCACCATGGTCTTGTAACAATAGTTTTGGTTAAGGAACATATATTTAGATGGTACAATGACTCTCTACACTATACTTGCTTGTTTTTGTCACATAAACCGATCTTTAGCAACCAGGAAATGGCGGAGCAATTTCTGCATATTGCATCTTTAAAGCTAACACACTATTCTATTCAGTTTTTTTCTTCTCATCAACAACTAACTTCCCAGCAGATGCGGAAATGGTATGTACCTTACGTGTACATTATATACACTATATATACATCACTTTCAAACTAGTGGATTCGTCTATTTCAGCCACACCCGTTGCTGACAGGTGTATATAAATCGAGCACACAGCCATGCAATCTCCATAGACAAACATTGGCAGTAAAATGGCCTGTACTGAAGAGCTCAGTGACTTTCAACGTGGCACCGTCATAGGATGCCACCTTTCCAACAAGTCAGTTCATCAAATTTCTGCCCTGCTAGAGCTGCCCCGGTCAACTGTTAGTGCTGTTATTGTGAAGTGGAAACGTCTAGGAGCAACAGCGGCTCAGCCGCGAAGTGGTAGGCCACACAATCTCACAGAACGGGACCGCCGAGTGCTAAAGCGCATAGCGCGTACAAATCGTCTTTCCTCTGTTGCAACACTCACTACCGAGATCCAAACTGCCTCTGGAAGCAACGTCAGCACAAGAACTGTTCGCCATGAAATGGGTTTCCATGGCCGAGCAGCCGCACACAAGTCTAAGATCACCGTGCGCAATGCCAAGTGTCGGCTGGAGTGGTGTAAAGCTCGCCACCATTGGACTCTGGAGCAGTGGAAATGCGTTCTCTGGAGTGATGAATCACGCTTCACCATCTGGCAGTCCGACAGACAAATCTGGGTTTGGCGGATGCCAGGAGAAAGCTACCTGCCCCAATGCATAGTGCCAACTGTAAAATGGAGGAGGAATAATGGTCTGGGGCTGTTTTTCATGGTTCGGGCTAGGCCCCTTAGTTCCAGTGAAGGGAAATCTTAACGCTACAGCATACAATGACATTCTAGATGCTTCTGTGCTTACAGCTTTGTGGCAACAGTTTGGGGAAGGCCCTTTCCTGTTTCAGCATGACAATGCCCCCGTGCACAAAGCGAGGTCCATACAGAAATGGTTTGTCGAGATCGGTGTGGAAGAACTTGACTGGCCTGCACAGAGCCCTGACCTCAACCCCATCGAACACCTTTGGGATGAATTGGAACGCCGACTGCGAGCCAGGCCTAAACGCCCAAAATCAGTGCTCGACCTCACTAATGCTCTTGTGGCTGAATGGAAGCAAGTCCCCGCAGCAATGTTCCAACATCTAGTGGAAAGTCTTCCCAGAAGAGTGGAGGCAGTTATTGCAGCAAAGGGGGGAACCAACTCCATATTAATGCCCATGATTTTGGAATGAGATGTTTGATGAGCAGGTGTCCACATACTGTTGGTCATGTGGTGTACAGTACACAGTAAGCAAACATCTATTCCTGTCATTAGTGTTCTGTACTTTCCAGTGCAGTCCTGTGGAATGAAACTAAGGACTTGAGACTAAGCATCAGTGGTGTTTCATTTATTCTGTCTGCAGGGAAAAATTGACAGCATCTGAAAATAGCCACACACCTACAGAGTGATTCATCTGTCAAGCAACCTGTTCATTAAGTGGAGTGTTGTTTCCTGTCTGAGTTATGTATCCAGGTTTCACACGGCAACAGCTTGACGTGTTGATGTATTATTCCATATTTATTTTGTTTTTGTTGTGTATTTGTATTTACAGGGAAACAATGTTATTTCCACGGGTGTTGATTAATGTTTATTTCTTTATTGGTTAATGTTTTTGCATTTCATAGATTGTTTATAGTGTTTGTTGGTTTGTTTGTTTAGACATTGAAAGATTATAGATAGACATTTGAATATCTTATTGTTGTACGCACTGTCAAGCTTTCAAGTTATTAGAACAATAAACATTACTGTCTTCCAAGTCCTTGAAGAGTATTAAAACTTCTTTGGTCCTCTGAGATAACCCACAGTTCCTGACCCCTTGTGGTCCTCTGAGATAACCCACAGTTCCTGACCCCCTGTGGTCCTCTGAGATAACCCACAATTCTTGACTTCCTGTGGTCCTTTGAGATAACCCACACTTCCTGACCCCCTGTGGTCCTCTGAGACAACCCACAGTTCTTGACTTCCTGTGGTCCTTTGAGATAACCCACAATTCTTGACTTCCTGTGGTCCTTTGAGACAACCCACACTTCCTGACCCTCTGTGGTCCTCTGAGATAACCCACACACACTTACACCCCCTCTTCAGTCAAATTGGTGTCCTTCAGAAGGCTCTTGAAATAGCTTGCTAGGCTAAGGGTGGTTAAGAGTGCCGAATGCAGGAGATATTGCTGCATACTATGTATCAGTTCATCTGGCATTCCATAGTGCTCCCTTAAATAGGAAACATTGATCCAATTTGTTGAAACGGGCTCCAGTCTGATATATTCAATGTAACCTACAATACGTAACATTTCTTCTTTATGCATGAGGAATTTTTTATGTAGAGTAAGTAACTGCTTTTATGCTTGTCAGGTTCTCATTTAGGCACAAATCAAGTTCTCCGGCTTCTCCGCGGTACGGTTCAAGGGAGTTCTCCCAAAGCCGGTCAGTGGGAATTTAAAGCCCAATTACCATGTCAGACAGTGGTGGAGAAATTGCTTTCACTAGACTGAGGGCTCTGTGACAGGTGCATTGTGGAAGAATTGATTCTTACCGAGTGAATAGTCATTCTGTGTCTGTTTCTTATGACACCAGGCTGGGTGCAACCTGATTTGTAACACACAGATTTGAATCAGTACATCTTATTGACTGTGTGTGCTCATCCTAATACACAGGATGCCACCCAAATGGCACCCTTCTCCCTATGTAGTGCACTATTTTTTACCAGAGCCCTGTGGGCACAAAGTAGTGCAGTATAAAGGGAAAAGGGAGACATTTGGGATGCCTACACATGCTCTCTAAAAGAGCTCCAGATTAGCTGAGAGCTGAGGGGGGGATAGGAACCTCCACTTTACAGGTCAAGAGCTAGTGCAAGGGGCTCCATCTCAAAGGTTCCAGATCAGTCGAGACTCAGGGGGAAGGGGGGCCTCACCAAAACATGTGTTAAGCAGCCAAAGAAAAGAAGGTGGATATATATCTTTCTCTTTCCTGGGTACGAGTGAAGGGAAGGAGTGAGGACAAAAACTAAAACTAGTCTGTAGGATACGTTTTATTGCTGTCTGGACTGGATGGTAGGATACGTTAGATTCTCTCTGGACTGGAAGGTAGGATACGTTAGATTGCCGTCTGGACTGGATGGTAGGATACGTTAGATTGCTGTCTGGACTGGATGGTAGGATACGTTAGATTGCCGTCTGGACTGGAAGGTAGGATACATTAGATGTTTGTCTGGACTGGATTGTAGGATACGTTAGATTGCCGTCTGGACTGGAAGGTAGGATACGTTAGATTGCTGTCTGGACTGGATGGTAGGATACGTTAGATTGCCGTCTGGACTGGAAGGTAGGATACATTAGATGTTTGTCTGGACTGGATGGTAGGATACGTTAGAATCTCTCTGGACTGGACGGTAGGATACGTTATATTGCTGTCTGGACTGGATGGTAGGATACGTTTTATTAATGTCTGGACTGGATGGTAGGATACGTTTTATTAATGTCTGGACTGGATGGTAGGATACGTTAGAATGCTGTCTGGACTGGATGGTAGGATGCGTTAGATGTTTGTCTGGACTGGAAGGTAGGATACGTTAGATGTTTGTCTGGAATGCATGGTAGGATACGTTATATTGCTGTCTGGACTGGATGGTAGGATACGTTATCTTGCTGTCTGGATTGGAAGGTAGGATAACTTATATTGCTGTCTGGACTGGATGGTAGGATACCTTATATTGCTGTCTGGATTGGAAGGTAGGATACCTTATATTCCTGTCTGGACTAGATGGTAGAATATGTTATATTCTCTCTGGACTGGAAGGTAGGATACGTTAGATTGCTGTCTGGACTAGAAGGTAGGATATGTTAGATTGCTGTCTGGACTGGATGGTAGGATACGTTATCTTGCTGTCTGGATTGGAAGGTAGGATAACTTATATTGCTGTCTGGACTGGATGGTAGGATACCTTATATTGCTGTCTGGATTGGAAGGTAGGATACCTTATATTGCTGTCTGGACTAGATGGTAGAATATGTTATATTCTCTCTGGACTGGAAGGTAGGATACGTTAGATTGCTGTCTGGACTAGAAGGTAGGATATGTTAGATTGCTGTCTGGACTGGATGGTAGGATTCTTTAGATTGCTGTCTGGACTGGATGGTAGGATACGTTAGAATCTCTCTGGACTAGACGGTAGGATACGTTATATTAATGTCTGGACTGGATGGTAGGATACGTTAGATATTTGTCTGGACTGGATGGTAGGATACGTTAGATTGCTGTCTTGACTGCATGGTAGGATTGGTTAGATGTTTGTCTGGACTGGAAGGTAGGATACGTTAGATTGCTGTCTGGACTGGATGGTAGGATACGTTAGATTGCCGTCTGGACTGGATGGTAGGATACGTTAGATTGCCGTCTGGACTGGATGGTAGGATACGTTAGATTGCTGTCTGGACTGGATGGTAGGATACGTTAGATTGCCGTCTGGACTGGAAGGTAGGATACATTAGATGTTTGTCTGGACTGGATTGTAGGATACGTTAGATTGCTGTCTGGACTGGAAGGTAGGATACATTAGATGTTTGTCTGGACTGGATTGTAGGATACGTTAGATTGCCGTCTGGACTGGAAGGTAGGATACATTAGAATCTCTCTGGACTGGACGGTAGGATACGTTATATTGCTGTCTGGACTGGATGGTAGGATACGTTTTATTAATGTCTGGACTGGATGGTAGGATATGTTTTATTAATGTCTGGACTGGATGGTAGGATACGTTAGAATCTCTCTGGACTGGACGGTAGGATACGTTATATTGCTGTCTGGACTGGATGGTAGGATACGTTTTATTAATGTCTGGACTGGATGGTAGGATACGTTTTATTAATGTCTGGACTGGATGGTAGGATACGTTAGAATGCTGTCTGGACTGGATGGTAGGATGCGTTAGATGTTTGTCTGGACTGGAAGGTAGGATACGTTAGATGTTTGTCTGGAATGCATGGTAGGATACGTTATATTGCTGTCTGGACTGGATGGTAGGATACGTTATCTTGCTGTCTGGATTGGAAGGTAGGATAACTTATATTGCTGTCTGGACTGGATGGTAGGATACATTATATTGCTGTCTGGATTGGAAGGTAGGATACCTTATATTGCTGTCTGGACTAGATGGTAGAATATGTTATATTCTCAATGGACTGGAAGGTAGGATACGTTAGATTGCATTCTGGACTAGAAGGTAGGATATGTTAGATTGCTGTCTGGACTGGATGGTAGGATTCTTTAGATTGCTGTCTGGACTGGATGGTAGGATATGTTATATTGCAGTCTGACTGGAAGGTAGGATACGTTAGATGTTTGTCTTGACTGCATGGTAGGATTGGTTAGATGTTTGTCTTTACTGGAAGGTAGGATACGTTAGATTGCTGTCTGGACTAGAAGGTAGGATACGTTATATTTCTGTCTGGACTGGAAGGTAGGATACGTTATATTGCTGTCTGGACTAGATGGTAGGATACGTTATATTAATGTCTGGACTGGATGGTAGGATATGTTAGATTGCTGTCTTGACTGGAAGGTAGGATACGTTATATTGCTGTCTGGACTAGATGGTAGGATATGTTATATTAATGTCTGGACTGGATGGTAGGATACGTTAGATATTTGTCTGGACTGGATGGTAGGATATGTTAGATTGCTGTCTTGACTGGAAGGTAGGATACGTTATATTACTGTCTTGACTGGATGGTAGGATACGTTAGATTGCTGTCTGGACTGGAAGGTAGGATACGTTATATTTCTGTCTGGACTGGAAGGTAGGATACGTTAAATTGCTGTCTGGACTGGAAGGTAGGATAGGTTATATTCTCTCTGGACTGGAAGGTAGGATACGTTATATTACTGTCTGGACTGGATGGTAGGATACATTATATTAATGTTTGGACTGGATGGTAGGGTACGTTATATTGCTGTCTGGATTGGAAGGTAGGATACGTTATATTCTCTCTGGACTGGAAGGTAGGATACGTTATATTTCTGTCTGGACTGGAAGGTAGGATACATTATATTGCTGTCTGGACTGGAAGGTAGGATACGTTATATTCTCTCTGGACTGGAAGGTAGGATACCTTATATTGATGTCTGGACTGGATGGTAGGATACGTTATATTCTCTCTGGACTGGAAGGTAGGATACGTTATATTGCTGTCTGGACTGGATGGTAGGATACGTTAGATGTTTGTCTGGACTGGAAGGTAGGATACGTTAGATGTTTGTCGGGACTGGAAGGTGGAATAGGTTAGATATTTGTCTGGACTGGATGGTAGGATACATTAGCTTCTCTCTGGCCTGGATGGTAGGATACCTTAAATTGCTGTCTGGACTGGAAGGTAGGATACTTTAGATATTTGTCTGGACTTGATGGTAGGATATGTTAGATGTTTGTCTGTTCTGGATGGTAGGATGCGTTAGAAGTTTGTCTGGACTGGACGATAGGATACGTTAGATATTTGTCTGGACTGGTAGGTGGATATGTTAGATGTTTGTCTGGACTAGAAGGTAGGATATGTTAGATTGCTGTCTGGACTGGATGGTAGGATACGTTAGATGTTTGTCTGGACTGGATGGTAGGATACGTTAGATGTTTGTCTGTACTGGATGGTAGGATACATTAGATGTTTGTCTGGACTCGTCGGTTGGATAGGTTAGATGTTTGCCTGGATTGAAAGGTAGGATACGTTAGATGTTTGTCTTGTCTAATTGGTAGGATATGATCGATGTTTGTCTGGACTCGACGGTAGTATACGTTAGATTGCTGTCTGGACTGGATGGTAGGATATGTTAGATTACTGTCTGGACTGGATGATAGGATACGTTAGATGTTTGTCTGGACTGGATGGTAGGATACGTTAGATTGCTGTCTGGACTAGAAGGTAGGATATGTTAGATTGCTGTCTGGACTGGATGGTAGGATACGTTATCTTGCTGTCTGGATTGGAAGGTAGGATAACTTATATTGCTGTCTGGACTGGATGGTAGGATACCTTATATTGCTGTCTGGATTGGAAGGTAGGATACCTTATATTGCTGTCTGGACTAGATGGTAGAATATGTTATATTCTCTCTGGACTGGAAGGTAGGATACGTTAGATTGCTGTCTGGACTAGAAGGTAGGATATGTTAGATTGCTGTCTGGACTGGATGGTAGGATTCTTTAGATTGCTGTCTGGACTGGATGGTAGGATACGTTAGAATCTCTCTGGACTAGACGGTAGGATACGTTATATTAATGTCTGGACTGGATGGTAGGATACGTTAGATATTTGTCTGGACTGGATGGTAGGATACGTTAGATTGCTGTCTTGACTGCATGGTAGGATTGGTTAGATGTTTGTCTGGACTGGAAGGTAGGATACGTTAGATTGCTGTCTGGACTGGATGGTAGGATACGTTAGATTGCCGTCTGGACTGGATGGTAGGATACGTTAGATTGCCGTCTGGACTGGATGGTAGGATACGTTAGATTGCTGTCTGGACTGGATGGTAGGATACGTTAGATTGCCGTCTGGACTGGAAGGTAGGATACATTAGATGTTTGTCTGGACTGGATTGTAGGATACGTTAGATTGCTGTCTGGACTGGAAGGTAGGATACATTAGATGTTTGTCTGGACTGGATTGTAGGATACGTTAGATTGCCGTCTGGACTGGAAGGTAGGATACATTAGAATCTCTCTGGACTGGACGGTAGGATACGTTATATTGCTGTCTGGACTGGATGGTAGGATACGTTTTATTAATGTCTGGACTGGATGGTAGGATATGTTTTATTAATGTCTGGACTGGATGGTAGGATACGTTAGAATCTCTCTGGACTGGACGGTAGGATACGTTATATTGCTGTCTGGACTGGATGGTAGGATACGTTTATTAATGTCTGGACTGGATGGTAGGATACGTTTTATTAATGTCTGGACTGGATGGTAGGATACGTTAGAATGCTGTCTGGACTGGATGGTAGGATGCGTTAGATGTTTGTCTGGACTGGAAGGTAGGATACGTTAGATGTTTGTCTGGAATGCATGGTAGGATACGTTATATTGCTGTCTGGACTGGATGGTAGGATACGTTATCTTGCTGTCTGGATTGGAAGGTAGGATAACTTATATTGCTGTCTGGACTGGATGGTAGGATACCTTATATTGCTGTCTGGATTGGAAGGTAGGATACCTTATATTGCTGTCTGGACTAGATGGTAGAATATGTTATATTCTCAATGGACTGGAAGGTAGGATACGTTAGATTGCATTCTGGACTAGAAGGTAGGATATGTTAGATTGCTGTCTGGACTGGATGGTAGGATTCTTTAGATTGCTGTCTGGACTGGATGGTAGGATATGTTATATTGCAGTCTGACTGGAAGGTAGGATACGTTAGATGTTTGTCTTGACTGCATGGTAGGATTGGTTAGATGTTTGTCTTTACTGGAAGGTAGGATACGTTAGATTGCTGTCTGGACTAGAAGGTAGGATACGTTATATTTCTGTCTGGACTGGAAGGTAGGATACGTTATATTGCTGTCTGGACTAGATGGTAGGATACGTTATATTAATGTCTGGACTGGATGGTAGGATATGTTAGATTGCTGTCTTGACTGGAAGGTAGGATACGTTATATTACTGTCTTGACTAGATGGTAGGATACGTTATATTACTGTCTGGACTGGATGGTAGGATACGTTAGATATTTCTGTCTGGACTGGAAGGTAGGATACGTTAGATTGCTGTCTTGACTGGAAGGTAGATAGGTTATTTTTGGCGGAAGGTAGGATCGTTATATTACTGTCTTGACTGGATGGTAGAACGTGGTAGGAACGTTATATTGCTGTCTGGACGTTATATTCCTCTGACTGGAAGGTAGGATACGTTATATTTCTGTCTGGACTGGAAGGTAGGATACATTATATTGCTGTCTGGACTGGAAGGTAGGATACGTTATATTCTCTCTGGACTGGAAGGTAGGATACGTTATATTACTGTCTGGACTGGATGGTAGGATACATTATATTAATGTTTGGACTGGATGGTAGGATACGTTATATTGCTGTCTGGATTGGAAGGTAGGATACGTTATATTCTCTCTGGACTGGAAGGTAGGATACGTTATATTTCTGTCTGGACTGGAAGGTAGGATACATTATATTGCTGTCTGGACTGGAAGGTAGGATACGTTATATTCTCTCTGGACTGGAAGGTAGGATACCTTATATTGATGTCTGGACTGGATGGTAGGATACGTTATATTCTCTCTGGACTGGAAGGTAGGATACGTTATATTGCTGTCTGGACTGGATGGTAGGATACGTTAGATGTTTGTCTGGACTGGAAGGTAGGATACGTTAGATGTTTGTCGGGACTGGAAGGTGGAATAGGTTAGATATTTGTCTGGACTGGATGGTAGGATACATTAGCTTCTCTCTGGCCTGGATGGTAGGATACCTTAAATTGCTGTCTGGACTGGAAGGTAGGATACTTTAGATATTTGTCTGGACTTGATGGTAGGATATGTTAGATGTTTGTCTGTTCTGGATGGTAGGATGCGTTAGAAGTTTGTCTGGACTGGACGATAGGATACGTTAGATATTTGTCTGGACTGGTAGGTGGATATGTTAGATGTTTGTCTGGACTAGAAGGTAGGATATGTTAGATTGCTGTCTGGACTGGATGGTAGGATACGTTAGATGTTTGTCTGGACTGGATGGTAGGATACGTTAGATGTTTGTCTGTACTGGATGGTAGGATACATTAGATGTTTGTCTGGACTCGTCGGTTGGATAGGTTAGATGTTTGCCTGGATTGAAAGGTAGGATACGTTAGATGTTTGTCTTGTCTAATTGGTAGGATATGATCGATGTTTGTCTGGACTCGACGGTAGTATACGTTAGATTGCTGTCTGGACTGGATGGTAGGATATGTTAGATTACTGTCTGGACTGGATGATAGGATACGTTAGATGTTTGTCTGGACTGGATGGTAGGATACGTTATTTTACTGTCTGGACTGGATGGTAGGATACATTATATTCTCTCTGGACTGGAAGGTAGGATACGTTATATTCTCTCTGGACTGGGAGGTAGGATACGTTATATTTCTGTCTGGACTGGAAGGTAGGATGCATTAGATTGCCGTCTGGACTGGAAGGTAGGATACGTTAGATGTTTGTCTGGACTGGATTGTAGGATACGTTAGATTGCTGTCTGGACTAGAAGGTAGGATACGTTAGATTGCAGTCTGACTGGAAGGTAGGATACGTTAGATTGCTGTCTGGACTGGATGGTAGGATTCTTTAGATTGCTGTATGGACTGGATGGTAGGATACGTTAGAATCTCTCTGGACTGGACGGTAGGATACGTTATATTGCTGTCTTGACTGGATGGTAGGATACATTTAATTAATGTCTGGACTGGATGGTAGGATACGTTAGATATTTGTCTGGACTGGATGGTAGGATACGTTAGAATGCTGTCTGGACTGGATGGTAGGATGCGTTAGATGTTTGTCTGGACTGGAAGGTAGGATACGTTAGATGTTTGTCTAAACTGCATGGTAGGATACGTTATATTGCTGTCTGGACTGGATGGTAGGATACGTTATATTGCTGTCTGGATTGGAAGGTAGGATACGTTATATTTCTGTCTGGACTGGAAGGTAGGATGCATTAGATTGCCGTCTGGACTGGAAGGTAGGATACGTTAGATGTTTGTCTGGACTGGATTGTAGGATACGTTAGATTGCTGTCTGGACTAGAAGGTAGGATACGTTAGATTGCAGTCTGACTGGAAGGTAGGATACGTTAGATTGCTGTCTGGACTGGATGGTAGGATTCTTTAGATTGCTGTATGGACTGGATGGTAGGATACGTTAGAATCTCTCTGGACTGGACGGTAGGATACGTTATATTGCTGTCTTGACTGGATGGTAGGATACATTTAATTAATGTCTGGACTGGATGGTAGGATACGTTAGATATTTGTCTGGACTGGATGGTAGGATACGTTAGAATGCTGTCTGGACTGGATGGTAGGATGCGTTAGATGTTTGTCTGGACTGGAAGGTAGGATACGTTAGATGTTTGTCTGGACTGCATGGTAGGATACGTTATATTGCTGTCTGGACTGGATGGTAGGATACGTTATATTGCTGTCTGGATTGGAAGGTAGGATACCTTATATTGCTGTCTGGACTGGAAGGTAGGATACATTAGATGTTTGTCTGGACTGGATAGTAGGATACGTTAGATTGCTGTCTGTACTGGATGGTAGGATGCGTTAGATGTTTGTCTGGACTCGAAGGTAGGATACGTTAGATGTTTTTCTGGACTGGATGGTAGGATACATTAGATTACTGTCTTGACTGCATGGTAGGATTGGTTAGATATTTGTCTGGACTGGATGGTAGGATACGTTAGATTGCTGTCTGGACTGAATGGTAGGATACGTTATATTACTGTCTGGACTGGATGGTAGGATACGTTAGATTCTCTCTGGACTGGACGGTAGGATACGTTATATTAATGTCTGGACTGGATGGTAGGATACTTTAGATATTTTCTGGACTGGATGGTAGGATACGTTAGATTGCTGTCTGGACTGGATGGTAGGATGCGTTAGATATTTGTCTGGACTGGATGGTAGGATACGTTAGATGTTTGTCTTGACTGCATGGTAGGATTGGTTAGATGTTTGTCTTTACTGGAAGGTAGGATACGTTAGATTGCTGTCTGGACTGGATGGTAGGATACGTTATATTGCTGTCTGGACTGGATGGTAGGATACGTTAGATTGCTGTCTGGACTGGATGGTAGGATACGTTATATTCTCTCTGGAACTGGAAGGTAGGATACGTTATATTGCTGTCTGAACTGGATGGTAGGATACGTTATCTTGCTGTCTGGATTGGAAGGTAGGATACGTTTTATTTCTTTCTGGACTGGAAGGTAGGATACGTTATATTGCTGTCTTGACTAGATGGTAGGATATGTTATATTCTCTTTAGACTGGAAGGTAGGATACGTTAGAGTGCTGTCTGGACTGGAAGGTAGGATACGTTAGATTGCAGTCTGACTGGAAGGTAGGATAAGTTAGATTACTGTCTGGTCTGGATGGTAGGATTCTTTAGATTGCTGTCTGGTCTGGATGGTAGGATACGTTAGAATCTCTCTGGACTGGACGGTAGGATACGTTATATTGCTGTCTGGACTGGATGGTAGGATACGTTATATTAATGTCTGGACTGGATGGTAGGATACGTTAGATTGCTGTCTGGACTGGATGGTAGGATGCGTTAGATGTTTGTCTGGACTAGAAGGTAGCATACGTTAGATGTTTGTCTTGACTGCATGGTAGGATTGGTTAGATGTTTGTCTGGACTGGAAGGTAGGATACGTTAGATTGCTGTCTGGACTGGAAGGTAGGATACGTTATATTTCGATCTGGACTGGCAGGTAGGATACGTTATATTTCTGTCTGGACTGGAAGGTAGGATATGTTATATTTCGGTCTGGACTGGAAGGTAGGATACGTTATATTTCTGTCTGGACTGGAAGGGTAGAATACGTTATATTGCTGTCTGGACTAGAAGGTAGGATACGTTATATTCTCTCTGGACTGGAAGGTAGGAAACATTATATTACTGTCTGGACTGGATGGTAGGATACATTATATTTAATGTTTGGACTGGATGGTAGGATACGTTATATTGCTGTCTGGACTGGAAGGTAGGATACGTTATATTGCTGTCTGGACTGGAAGGTAGGATACGTTATATTCTCTCTGGACTGGAAGGTAGGATACGTTATATTTCTGTCTGGACTGGAAGGTAGGATACTTTATATTGCTGTCTGGACTGGATGGTAGGATACGTTATATTGCTGTCTGGATTGGAAGGTAGGATACCGTATATTGATGTCTGGACTGGATGGTAGGATACATTAGATTCTCTCTGGCCTGGATGGTAGGATACCTTAAATTGCTGTCTGGACTGGAAGGTAGGATACTTTAGATATTTGTCTGGACTGGATGGTAGGATACGTTAGATGTTTGTCTGTTCTGGATGGTAGGATGCGTTAGAAGTTTGTCTGGACTGGATGATAGGATACGTTAGATGTTTGTCTGGACTGGTAGGTGGATATGTTAGATGTTTGTCTGGACTAGAAGGTAGGATATGTTATATTGGTGTCTGGACTAGATGGTAGGATATGTTAGATTACTGTCTGGACTGGATCGTAGGATACGTTAGATGTTTGTCTGGACTGGATGGTAGGATACGTTAGATGTTTGTCTGCACTGGATGGTAGGATACATTAGATGTTTGTCTGGACTCGTCGGTTGGATAGGTTAGATGTTTGCCTGGACTGAAAGTTAGAATACGTTAGATGTTTGTCTTGTCTAATTGGTAGGATATGATCGATGTTTGTCTGGACTCGACGGTAGTATACGTTAGATTGCTGTCTGGACTGGATGGTAGGATACGTTAGATTACTGTCTGGACTGGATGATAGGATACGTTAGATGTTTGTCTGGACTGGATGGTAGGATACGTTATATTACTGTCTGGACTGGATGGTAGGATACGTTATATTACTGTCTGGACTGGATGGTAGGATACGTTATATTGCTGTCTGGACTGGAAGGTAGGATACGTTATATTTCTGTCTGGACTGGAAGGTAGGATACGTTATATTGCTGTCTGGACTGGAAGGTAGGATACGTTATATTCTCTCTGGACTGGAAGGTAGGATACGTTATATTTCTCTCTGGACTGGAAGGTAGGATACGTTAGATTGCTGTCTGGACTGGAAGGTAGGATACGTTAGATGTTTGTCTGGACTGGATTGTAGGATACGTTAGATTGCTGTCTGGACTAGAAGGTAGGATACGTTAGATTGCAGTCTGACTGGAAGGAAGGATATGTTAGATTGCTGTCTGGACTGGATGGTAGGATTCTTTAGATTGCTGTCTGGACTGGATGGTAAGATACGTTAGATTCTCTCTGGACTGGACGGTAGGATACGTTATATTAATGTCTGGACTGGATGGTAGGTTACGTTAGATATTTGTCTGGACTGGATGGTAGGATACGTTAGATTGCTGTCTGGACTGGATGGTAGGATGCGTTAGATGTTTGTCTGGACTGGAAGGTAGGATACGTTAGATTGCTGTCTGGACTGGAAGGTAGGATACGTTATATTTCGGTCTGGACTGGAAGGTAGGATACGTTATATTTCGGTCTGGACTGGAAGGTAGGATATGTTATATTTCTGTCTGGACTGGAAGGTAGGATACGTTATATTTCGGTCTGGACTGGAAGGTAGGATACGTTATATTTCTCTCTGGACTGGAAGGTAGGATACGTTAGATTGCTGTCTGGACTGGAAGGTAGGATACGTTAGATGTTTGTCTGGACTGGATTGTAGGATACGTTAGATTGCTGTCTGGACTAGAAGGTAGGATACGTTAGATTGCAGTCTGACTGGAAGGAAGGATATGTTAGATTGCTGTCTGGACTGGATGGTAAGATTCTTTAGATTGCTGTCTGGACTGGATGGTAAGATACGTTAGATTCTCTCTGGACTGGACGGTAGGATACGTTATATTAATGTCTGGACTGGATGGTAGGTTACGTTAGATATTTGTCTGGACTGGATGGTAGGATGCGTTAGATGTTTGTCTGGACTAGAAGGTAGGATACGTTAGATGTTTGTCTTGACTTCATGGTAGGATTGGTTAGATGTTTGTCTGGACTGGAAGGTAGGATACGTTAGATTGCTGTCTGGACTGGAAGGTAGGATACGTTATATTTCGGTCTGGACTGGAAGGTAGGATATGTTATATTTCTGTCTGGACTGGAAGGTAGGATACGTTATATTTCGGTCTGGACTGGAAGGTAGGATACGTTAAATTTCTGTCTGGACTGGAAGGTAGGATACGTTATTTTTCTGTCTGGACTGGATGGTAGGATATGTTTTATTCTCTCTGAACTGGAAGGTAGGATACATTATATTACTGTCTGGACTGGATAGTAGGATACGTTATATTGCTGTCTGAACTGGATGGTAGGATACGTTATCTTGCTGTCTGGATTGGAAGGTAGGATACGTTATATTTCTGTCTGGACTGGAATGTAGGATACGTTATATTGCTGTCTGGACTAGATGGTAGGATATGTTATATTCTCTTTGGACTGGAAGGTAGGATACGTTAGATTGCTGTCTGGACTGGAAGGTAGGATACGTTAGATTGCAGTCTGACTGGAAGGTAGGATACGTTAGAATCTCTCTGGACTGGACGGTAGGATACGTTATATTGCTGTCTGGACTGGATGGTAGGATACGTTATATTAATGTCTGGACTGGATGGTAGGATACGTTAGATATTTGTCTGGACTGGATGGTAGGATACGTTAGATTGCTGTCTTGACTGCATGGTAGGATTGGTTAGATGTTTGTCTGGACTGGAAGGTAGGATACGTTAGATTGCTGTCTGGACTGGATGGTAGGATACGTTATATTACTGTCTGGACTGGATGGTAGGATACGTTAGATTGCTGTCTGGACTGGAAGGTAGGATACATTATATTTCTGTCTGGACTGGAAGGTAGGATACGTTATATTGCTGTCTGGACTGGAAGGTAGGATACGTTATATTCTCTCTGGACTGGAAGGTAGGATACGTTAGATATTTGTCTGGACTGGATGGTAGGATACGTTAGATTGCTGTCTTGACTGCATGGTAGGATTGGTTAGATGTTTGTCTGGACTGGAAGGTAGGATATGTTAGATTGCTGTCTGGACTGGATGGTAGGATTCTTAAGATTGCTGTCTGGACTGGATGGTAAGATACGTTAGATTCTCTCTGGACTGGACGGTAGGATACGTTATATTAATTTTTGGACTGGATGGTAGGATACGTTAGATATTTGTCTTGACTGCATGGTAGGATTGGTTAGATGTTCGTCTGGACTGGAAGGTAGGATACGTTAGATTGCTGTCTGGACTGTAAGGTAGGATACGTTAGAATCTCTCTGGACTGGACGGTAGGATACGTTATATTGCTGTCTGGACTGGATGGTAGGATACGTTATATTAATGTCTGGACTGGATGGTAGGATACGTTAGATATTTGTCTGGACTGGATGGTAGGATACGTTAGATTGCTGTCTTGACTGCATGGTAGGATTGGTTAGATGTTTGTCTGGACTGGAAGGTAGGATACGTTAGATTGCTGTCTGGACTGGATGGTAGGATACGTTATATTACTGTCTGGACTGGATGGTAGGATACGTTAGATTGCTGTCTGGACTGGAAGGTAGGATACATTATATTTCTGTCTGGACTGGAAGGTAGGATACGTTATATTGCTGTCTGGACTGGAAGGTAGGATACGTTATATTCTCTCTGGACTGGAAGGTAGGATACGTTAGATATTTGTCTGGACTGGATGGTAGGATACGTTAGATTGCTGTCTTGACTGCATGGTAGGATTGGTTAGATGTTTGTCTGGACTGGAAGGTAGGATATGTTAGATTGCTGTCTGGACTGGATGGTAGGATTCTTTAGATTGCTGTCTGGACTGGATGGTAAGATACGTTAGATTCTCTCTGGACTGGACGGTAGGATACGTTATATTAATTTTTGGACTGGATGGTAGGGATACGTTAGATATTTGTCTTGACTGCATGGTAGGATTGGTTAGATGTTCGTCTGGACTGGAAGGTAGGATACGTTAGATTGCTGTCTGGACTGTAAGGTAGGATACGTTAGAATCTCTCTGGACTGGGCGGTAGAGATACGTTATATTGCTGTCTGGACTGGATGGTAGGATACGTTATATTAATGTCTGGACTGGATGGTAGGGATACGTTAGGATATTTGTCTGGACTGGATGGTAGGATACGTTAGATTGCTGTCTTGACTGCATGGTAGGATTGGTTGGATGTTTGTCTGGACTGGAAGGTAGGATACGTTAGATTGCTGTCTGGACTGGATGGTAGAGATACGTTATATTACTGTCTGGACTGGATGGTAGGATACGTTAGATTGCTGTCTGGACTGGAAGGTAGGATACATTATATATCTGTCTGGATTGGAAGGTAGAATACGTTATATTGCTGTCTGGACTGGAAGGTAGGATACGTTATATTCTCTCTGGACTGGAAGGTAGGATACGTTAGATGTTTGTCTGGACTGGATGGTAGGATACGTTAGATGTTTGTCTGTTCTGGATGGTAGGATGTGTTAGAAGTTTGTCTGGACTGGATGATAGGATATGTTAGATTGCTGTCTGGACTAGATGGTAGGATATGTTACATTACTGTCTGGACTGGATGTAGGATACGTTAGATGTTTGTCTGGACTGGATGGTAGGATACGTTAGATGTTTGTCTGTACTGGATGGTAGGATACATTAGATGTTTGTCTGGACTCAAATCGGTTGGATAGGGATAGATGTTTGCCTGGACTGAATGGTAGGATATGTTAGATGTTTGTCTTGTCTAATTGGTAGGATATGATCAATGTTTGTCTGGACTCGACGGTAGTATACGTTAGAGTGCTGTCTGGACTGGATGGTAGGGATATGTTAGATTACTGTCTGGACTGGATGATAGGATACGTTAGATGTTTGTCTGGACTGGATGGTAGAGATACGTTATTTTACTGTCTGGACTGGATGGTAGGATACGTTATATTGCTGTCTGGACTGGAAGGTAGGATACATTATATTTCTGTCTGGACTGGAAAGGTAGGATACGTTATATTGCTGTCTGGACTGGAAAGGTAGAATACGTTATATTCTCTCTGGACTGGAAAGGTAGGATACGTTATATTTTTGTCTGGACTGGATGGTAGGATACATTAGAATCTCTCTGGACTGGACGGTAGGATACGTTATATTGCTGTCTGGACTGGATGGTAGGATACGTTTATTAATGTCTGGACTGGATGGTAGGATACGTTAGATATTTGTCTGGACTGGATGGTAGGATACGTTAGGAATGCTGTCTGAACTGGATGGTGGATGCGTTAGATGTTTGTCTGGACTGGATGGTAGAGATCGTTAGATGTTTGTCTGGACTGGAAGGTAGGATACGTTATATTGCTGTCTGGACTGGAAGGTAGGATACGTTATATTGCTGTCTGGACTGGAAGGTAGAATATACGTTATATTCTCTCTGGACTGGATTGTAGGATACGTTAGAATCTCTCTGGACTGGACGGTAGGATACGTTTTATTAATGTCTGGACTGGATGGTAGTATACGTTAGATATTTGTCTGGACTGGATGGTAGGATACGTTAGAATGCTGTCTGGACTGGATGGTAGGATGCGTTAGATGTTTGTCTGGACTGGAAGGTAGGATACGTTATATTTCTGTCTGACTGGAAGGTAGAGATACGTTAGATGTTTGTCTGGACTGGATGGTAGGATACGTTAGATTACTGTCTTGACTGGATGGTAGGATTGGTTAGATGTTTTTCTGGACTGGATGGTAGGATACGTTAGATTACTGTCTTGACTGCATGGTAGGATTGGTTAGATGTTTGTCTGGACTGGATGGTAGGATATGTTATATTCTCTTTGGACTGGAAGGTAGGATACGTTAGATTGCTGTCTGGACTGGAAGGTAGGATACGTTAGATTGCAGTCTGACTGGAAGGTAGGATACGTTAGAATCTCTCTGGACTGGACGGTAGGATACGTTATATTGCTGTCTGGACTGGATGGTAGGATACGTTATATTAATGTCTGGACTGGATGGTAGGATACGTTAGATATTTGTCTGGACTGGATGGTAGGATACGTTAGATTGCTGTCTTGACTGCATGGTAGGATTGGTTAGATGTTTTTCTGGACTGGATGGTAGGATACGTTAGATTACTGTCTTGACTGCATGGTAGGATTGGTTAGATGTTTGTCTGGACTGGATGGTAGGATACGTTAGATATTTGTCTATTCTGGAAGGTAGAGATACGTTAGATGTTTGTCTGGACTGCATGGTAGGATAAGTTATATTGCTGTCTGGACTGGATGGTAGAATACGTTATATTGCTGTCTAGACCGGAAGGTAGGATACGTTATATTGCTGTCTGGACTGGATGGTAGAAATACGCTATATTGCTGTCTGGACTGGAAGGTAGAATATGTTATATTGCTGTCTGGACTGGATGGTAGAGATACGTTATATTTCTGTCTGGACTGGAAGGTAGGATACGTTATATTGCTGTCTAGACTGGAAGGTAGGATACGTTATATTCTCTCTGGACTGGAAAGGTAGGATACGTTATATTCTCTCTGGACTGGATGGTAGGATACGTTAGATTACTGTCTTGACTGCATGGTAGGATTGGTTAGAGGTTTGTCTGGACTGGAAGGTAGGATACGTTAGATTGCTGTCTGGACTGGAAGGTAGAGATACGTTATATTCTCTCTGGACTGGAAGGTAGAGATACGTTAGATGTTTGTCTGGACTGGATGGTAGGATACGTTAGATGTTTGTCTGTTCTGGATGGTAGGATGCGTTAGAATTTGTCTGGACTGGATGATAGGATATGTTAGATTGCTGTCTGGACTAGATGGTAGGATATGTTACATTACTGTCTGGACTGGATGTAGGATACGTTAGATGTTTGTCTGGACTGGATGGTAGGATACGTTAGATGTTTGTCTGTACTGGATGGTAGGATACATTAGATGTTTGTCTGGACTCGCCGGTTGGATAGGATAGATGTTTGCCTGGACCGAATGGTAGGATATGTTAGATGTTTGTCTTGTCTAATTGGTAGGATATGATCAATGTTTGTCTGGACTCGACGGTAGTATACGTTAGGTTGCTGTCTGGACTGGATGGTAGGATATGTTAGATTACTGTCTGGACTGGATGATAGGATACGTTAGATGTTTGTCTAGACTGGATGGTAGAGATACGTTATTTTACTGTCTGGACTGGATGGTAGGATACGTTATATTGCTGTCTGGACTGGAAGGTAGGATACATTATATTTCTGTCTGGACTGGAAGGTAGGATACCTTATATTGCTGTCTAGACTGGAAGGTAGAATACGTTATATTCTCTCTGGACTGGAAGGTAGGATACGTTATATTTATGTCTGGACTGGATGGTGGATACATTAGAATCTCTCTGGACTGGACGGTAGGATACGTTATATTGCTGTCTGGACTGGATGGTAGGATACGTTTTATTAATGTCTGGACTGGATGGTAGGATACGTTAGATATTTGTCTGGACTGGATGGTAGGATACGTTAGAATGCTGTCTGGACTGGATGGTAGGATGCGTTAGATGTTTGTCTGGACTGGATGGTAGGATACGTTAGATGTTTGTCTGGACTGGAAGGTAGGATACGTTATATTGCTGTCTGGACTGGAAGGTAGGATACGTTATATTGCTGTCTGGACTGGAAGGTAGAATATACGTTATATTCTCTCTGGACTGGATTGTAGGATACGTTAGAATCTCTCTGGACTGGCGCAGTGGATACGTTTTATTAATGTCTGGACTGGATGGTAGTATACGTTAGATATTTGTCTGGACTGGATGGTAGGATACGTTAGAATGCTGTCTGGACTGATGGTGAGATGCGTTAGATGTTTGTCTGGACTGGAAGGTAGGATACGTTATATTTCTGTCTGGACTGGAAGGTAGGATCGCGTTAGATTGCCGTCTGGACTGGAAAGGTAGGATACGTTAGATGTTTGTCTGGACTGGATGGTAGGATACGTTAGATTACTGTCTTGACTGCATGGTAGGATTGGTTAGATGTTTTTCTGGACTGGATGGTAGGATACGTTAGATTACTGTCTTGACTGCATGGTAGGATTGGTTAGATGTTTGTCTGGACTGGATGGTAGGATATGTTATATTCTCTTTGGACTGGAAGGTAGGATACGTTGAGATTGCTGTCTGGACTGGAAGGTAGGATACGTTGGATTGCAGTCTGACTGGAAGGTAGGATACGTTAGAATCTCTCTGGACTGGGACGGTGGATACGTTATATTGCTGTCTGGACTGGATGGCAGGATACGCTATATTAATGTCTGGACTGGATGGTAGGATACGTTAGGATATTTGTCTGGACTGGATGGTAGGATACGTTAGATTGCTGTCTTGACTGCATGGTGATTGGTTAGATGTTTTTCTGGACTGGATGGTAGGATACGTTAGGATTACTGTCTTGACTGCATGGTAAGATTGGTTAGATGTTTGTCTGGACTGGATAGTAGGATACGTTAGATATTTGTCTATTCTGGAAGGTAGGATACGTTAGATGTTTGTCTGGACTGCATGGTAGGATAAGTTATATTGCTGTCTGGACTGGATGGTAGGATACGTTATATTGCTGTCTGGACTGGAAGGTAGATACGTTATATTGCTGTCTGGACTGGATGGTAGGATACGTTATATTGCTGTCTGGACGAAGGTAGAGATATGTTATATTGCTGTCTGGACTGGATGGTAGGATACGTTATATTTCTGTCTGGACGGGAAAGGTAGGATACGTTATATTGCTGTCTGGACTGGAAGGTAGGATACGTTATATTCTCTCTGGACTGGGGTAGGATACGTTATATTCTCTCTGGACTGGATGGTAGGATACGTTAGATTACTGTCTTGACTGCATGGTAGAGATTGGTTAGAGGTTTGTCTGGACTGGAAGGTAGGATACGTTAGATTGCTGTCTGGACTGGATGGTAGATACGTTATATTACTGTCTGGACTGGATGGTAGGATAGATTAGATTACTGTCTGGACTGGAAGGTAGGAAACGTTATATTTCTGTCTGGACTGGAAAGGTAGGATACGTTATATTGCTGTCTGGACTGGAAAGGTAGGGATACGTATATTCTCTCTGGACTGGAAGGTAGGATACGTTATATTTCTGTCTGGACTGGAAGGTAGGATATGTTATATTGCTGTCTGGACTGGATGGTAGGATACGTTATATTGCTGTCTGGATTGGAAGGTAGAGATACCTTATATTGATGTCTGGACTGGATGGTAGGATACATTAGATTCTCTCTGGCCTGGATGGTAGGATACCTTAAATTGCTGTCTGGACTGGAAGGTAGGATACTTTAGATATTTGTCTGGACTGGATGGTAGGATCACGTTAGATGTTTGTCTATTCTGGATGGTAGGGATGCGTTAGAAGTTTGTCTGGACTGGATGATAGGATACGTTAGATGTTTGTCTGGACTGGTAGGTGGATATGTTAGATGTTTGTCTGGACTAGAAGGTGGATATGTTATATTGCTGTCTGGACTAGATGGTAGGATATGTTAGATTACTGTCTGGACTGGATGGTAGGATACGTTAGATGTTTGTCTGGACTGGATGGTAGGATACGTTAGATGTTTGCCTGGACTGAAAAGGTGATACGTTAGATGTTTGTCTTGTCTAATTAGTAGGATATGATCGATGTTTGTCTGGACTCGACGGTAGTATACGTTAGATTGCTGTCTGGACTGGATGGTACGATACGTTAGATGTTTGTCTGGACTGGATGGTAGGATACGTTATATTACTGTCTGGACTGGATGGTAGGATACTTTATATTGCTGTCTGGACTGGAAGGTAGGATACGTTATATTTCTGTCTGGACTGGATGGTAGGATATGTTGTATTCTCTCTGAACTGGAAGGTAGGATACATTATATTACTGTCTGGACTGGATAGTAGGATACGTTATATTGCTGTCTGAACTGGATGGTAGGATACGTTATATTGCTGTCTGGATTGGAAGGTAGGATACGTTATCTTTCTGTCTGGACTGGAAGGTAGGATACGTTAGATTGCTGTCTGGACTGGAAGGTAGGATACGTTAGATTGCAGTCTGACTGGAAGGTAGGATACGTTAGAATCTCTCTGGACTGGACGGTAGGATACGTTATATTGCTGTCTGGACTGGAGTGGTAGGATACGTTATATTAATGTCTGACTGGATGGTAGGGATGTTAGATATTTGTCTGGACTGGATGGTGAGATCGTTAGATTGCTGTCTTGACTGCATGGTAGGATTGGTTAGATGTTTGTCTGGACTGGAAGGTAGGATACGTTAGATTGCTGTCTGGACTGGATGGTGGAGATGCGTTATATTACTGTCTGGACTGGATGGCAGGATACGTTAAAAATGCTGTCTGGACTGGAAGGTAGGATACATTATATTTCTGTCTGGACTGGAAGGTAGGATACGTTATATTGCTGTCTGGACTGGAAGGTAGGATACGTTATATTCTCTCTGGACTGGAAGGTAGGATACGTTAGATATTTGTCTGGACTGGATGGTAGGATACGTTAGATTGCTGTCTTGACTGCATGGTAGGATTGGTTAGATGTTTGTCTGGACTGGAAGGTAGGATATGTTAGATTGCTGTCTGGACTGGATGGAAGGATTCTTTAGATTGCTGTCTGGACTGGATGGTAAGATACGTTAGATTCTCTCTGGACTGGGCGGTAGGATACGTTATATTAATTTTTGGACTGGATGGTAGGATACGTTAGATATTTGTCTTGACTGCATGGTAGGATTGGTTAGATGTTCGTCTGGACTGGAAGGTAGGATACGTTAGATTGCTGTCTGGACTGGAAAGGTAGGATACGTTAGAATCTCTCTGGACTGGGACGGTAGGATACGTTATATTGCTGTCTGGACTGGATGGTAGGATACGTTATATTAATGTCTGGACTGGATGGTAGGATACGTTAGATATTTGTCTGGACTGGATGGTAGGATACGTTAGATTGCTGTCTTGACTGCATGGTAGGATTGGTTAGATGTTTGTCTGGACTGGAAGGTAGGATACGTTAGATTGCTGTCTGGACTGGATGGTAGGATACGTTATATTACTGTCTGGACTGGATGGTAGGATACGTTAGATTGCTGTCTGGACTGGAAGGTAGGATACATTATATATCTGTCTGGATTGGAAGGTAGAATACGTTATATTGCTGTCTGGACTGGAAGGTAGGATACGTTATATTCTCTGTGGACCGGAAGGTAGGATACGTTAGATGTTTGTCTGGACCGGATGGTAGGATACGTTAGATGTTTGTCTGTTCTGGATGGTAGGATGCATTAGAAGTTTGTCTGGACTGGATGATAGGATATGTTAGATTGCTGTCTGGACTAGATGGTAGGATATGTTAGATTACTGTCTGGACTGGATGTAGGATACGTTAGATGTTTGTCTGGACTGGATGGTGGGATACGTTAGATGTTTGTCTGTACTGGATGGTAGGATACATTAGATGTTTGTCTGGACTCGTCGGTTGGATAGGATAGATGTTTGCCTGGACTGAAAAGGTAGGGATACGTTAGATGTTTGTCTTGTCTAATTGGTAGGATATGATCAATGTTTGTCTGGACTCGACGGTAGTATACGTTAGATTGCTGTCTGGACTGGATGGTAGGATATGTTAGATTACTGTCTGGACTGGATGATAGAGATACGTTAGATGTTTGTCTGGACTCAGATGGTAGGATACGTTAGTTACTGTCTGGACTGGATGGTAGGATACGTTATATTGCTGTCTGACTGGAAGGTAGGATACATTATATTTCTGTCTGGACTGGAAAGGTAGGATACGTTATATTGCTGTCTGGACTGGAAGGCAGAATACGTTATATTCTCTCTGGACTGGAAGGTAGGATACGTTATATTTATGTCTGGACTGGATGGTAGGATACATTAGAATCTCTCTCTGGACTGGGCGGTGAGATACGTGATATTGCTGTCTGGACTGAATGGTAGAGATACGTTTTATTAATGTCTGGACTGGATGGTAGGATCGTTAGATATTTGTCTGGACTGGATGGTAGATACGTTAGAATGCTGTCTGGACTGGATGGTAGGATGCGTTAGATGTTTGTCTGGACTGGATGGTAGGATACGTTAGATGTTTGTCTGGACTGGAAGGTAGGAAACGTTATATTGCTGTCTGGACTGGAAGGTAAGATACGTTATATTGCTGTCTGGACTGGAAGGTAGAATATACGTTATATTCTCTCTGGACTGGAAGGTAGAGATCGTTATATTTATGTCTGAACTGGATTGCTAGGATACGTTAGAATCTCTCTGGACTGGAGCGGTGGATACGTTTTATTAATGTCTGGACTGGATGGTAGGATACGTTAGATATTTGTCTGGACTGGATGGTAGGATACGTTAGAATGCTGTCTGGACTGGATAGTAGGATCGTTAGATGTTTGTCTGGACTGGAAGGTAGGATACGTTATATTTCTGTCTGGACTGGAAGGTAGGATGCGTTAGTGCCGTCTGGACTGGAAGGTAGGATACGGTAGATGTTTGTCTGGACGATGGTGAGATACGTTAGATTACTGTCTTGACTGCATGGTGATTGGTTGAGATGTTTTTCTGGACTGGATGTAGAGATACGTTGGTACTGTCTTGACTGCATGGTAGGATTGGTTGATGTTTGTCTGGACTGATGGTAGGATACGTTAGATATTTGTCTATTCTGGAAGGTAGGATACGTTAGATGTTTGTCTGGACTGCATGGTAGGATACGTATATTGCTGTCTGGACTGGATGGTAGAATACGTTATATTGCTGTCTGACTGGAAGGTAGAGATACGTTATATTGCTGTCTGGACTGGATGGTAGATACGTTATTTGCTGTCTGGACTGGAGTAGAATATGTTATATTGCTGTCTGGACTGATGGTAGGATACGTTATATTTCTGTCTGGACGGAAGGTAGAGATACGATATTGCTGTCTGGACTGGAAGGTAGGATACGTATATTCTCTCTGGACTGGAAGGTAGGGATACGTTATATTCTCTCTGGACTGATGGGATACTAGATTACTGTCTTGACTGCATGGTAGGATTGGTTAGAGATTTGTCTGGACTGGAAGGTAGGATCGTTAGATTGCTGTCTGGACTGGATGGTAGGATACGTTATATTACTGTCTGGACTGGATGGTAGAGATATATTAGTTGCTGTCTGGACTGGAAGGTAGGAAACGTTATATTTCTGTCTGGACTGGAAAGGTAGGATACGTTATTGCTGTCTAGACTGGAAGGTAGAGATACGTTATATTCTCTCTGACTGGAAGGTAGGGATACGTTATATTTCCGTCTAGACTGGAAAGGTGGATACGTTATATTCTGTCTGGGAACTGGATGGTGATACGTAGATTGCTGTCTTGACTGCATGGTAGGATTGGTTAGATGTTTGTCTGGACTGGAAGGTAGAGATACGTTAGATTGCTGTCTGGACTGGATGGTAGATCGTTATATTACTGTCTGGACTGGATGGTAGGATACGTTAGAATTGCTGTCTGGACTGGAAGGTAGGATACATTATATTTCTGTCTGGACTGGAAAGGTAGGATACGTTATATTGCTGTCTGGACTGGAAGGTAGGATACGTTATATTCTCTCTGGACTGGAAGGTAGGATACGTTAGATATTTGTCTGGACTGGATGGTAGGATACGTTGATTGCTGTCTTGACTGCATGGTAGGATTAGTTGAGATGTTTGTCTGGACTGGAGGTAGGATATGTTAGATTGCTGTCTGGACTGGATGTAGGATTCTTTAGATTGCTGTCTGGACTGGATGGTAAGATACGTTAGATTCTCTCTGGCGGACGGGGTAAGATACGTTATATTAATTTTTGGACTGGATGGTAGGATACGTTAGATATTTGTCTTGACTGCATGGTAGGATTGGTTAGATGTTCGTCTGGACTGGGAAGGTGATACGTTAGATTGCTGTCTGACTGGAAGGTAGGAACGTTAGAATCTCTCTGGACTGGACGGTAGGGATACGTTATATTGCTGTCTGGACTGGATGGTAGGATACGTTATATTAATGTCTGGACTGGATGGTAGGATACGTTGGATATTTGTCTGGACTGGATGGTAGGATACGTTAGAATGCTGTCTTGACTTACAGTAGGATTGGTTAGATGTTTGTCTGGACTGGAAGGTATACGTTAGATTGCTGTCTGGACTGGATGGTAGGATACGTTATATTACTGTCTGGACTGGATGGTAGGATACGTTAGATTGCTGTCTGGACTGGAAGGTAGGATACATTATATTTCTGTCTGGACTGGAAGGTAGGATACGTTATATTGCTGTCTGGACTGGAAGGTAGATACTGTTATATTCTCTGGACTGGAAGGTAGGATACGTTAGATATTTGTCTGGACTGGATGGTAGGATACGTTAGATTGTCTGTCTTGACTGCATGGTAGGATTGGCATTGATGTTTGTCTGGACTGGAAGGTAGGATATGTTAGATTGCTGTCTGGACTGGATGGTAGGATTCTTTAGATTGCTGTCTGGACTGGATGGCAAGATACGTTAGATTCTCTCTGGACTGGACGGTAGGGATACGTATTAGATTTTTGGACG
The DNA here is from genome assembly GCF_020615455.1 of Coregonus clupeaformis. Lineage (NCBI taxonomy): Eukaryota > Metazoa > Chordata > Actinopteri > Salmoniformes > Salmonidae > Coregonus > Coregonus clupeaformis. The sequence goes on from NW_025533558.1 coordinate 386,742, forward strand.
GGATGGTAGGATACGTTAGGATATTTGTCTTGACTGCATGGTAGGATTGGTTAGATGTTCGTCTGGACTGGAAGGTAGGATACGTTAGATTGCTGTCTGGACTGTCAAGGTAGGATACGTTAGGAATCTCTCTGGACTGGACGGTAGGATACGTTATATTGCTGTCTGGACTGGATGGTAGGATACGTTATATTAATGTCTGGACTGGATGGTAGGATACGTTAGATATTTGTCTGGACTGGATGGTAGGATACGTTAGATTGCTGTCTTGACTGCATGGTAGGATTGGTTAGATGTTTGTCTGGACTGGAAGGTAGGATACGTTAGATTGCTGTCTGGACTGGATGGTAGGATACGTTATATTACTGTCTGGACTGGATGGTAGGATACGTTAGATTGCTGTCTGGACTGGAAGGTAGGATACATTATATATCTGTCTGGATTGGAAGGTAGAATACGTTATATTGCTGTCTGGACTGGAAGGTAGGATACGTTATATTCTCTCTGGACTGGAAGGTAGGATACGTTAGATGTTTGTCTGGACTGGATGGTAGGATACGTTAGATGTTTGTCTGTTCTGGATGGTAGGATGTGTTAGAAGTTTGTCTGGACTGGATGATAGGATATGTTAGATTGCTGTCTGGACTAGATGGTAGGATATGTTACATTACTGTCTGGACTGGATGTAGGATACGTTAGATGTTTGTCTGGACTGGATGGTAGGATACGTTAGATGTTTGTCTGTACTGGATGGTAGGATACATTAGATGTTTGTCTGGACTCGTCGGTTGGATAGGATAGATGTTTGCCTGGACTGAATGGTAGGATATGTTAGATGTTTGTCTTGTCTAATTGGTAGGATATGATCAATGTTTGTCTGGACTCGACTGGTAGTATACGTTAGATTGCTGTCTGGACTGGATGGTAGGATATGTTAGATTACTGTCTGGACTGGATGGTAGGATACGTTAGATGTTTGTCTGGACTGGATGGTAGGATACGTTATTTTACCGTCTGGACTGGATGGTAGGATACGTTATATTGCTGTCTGGACTGGAAGGTAGGATACATTATATTTCTGTCTGGACTGGAAGGTAGGATACGTTATATTGCTGTCTGGACTGGAAGGTAGAATACGTTAGGTATTCTCTCTGGACTGGAAGGTAGGATACGTTATATTTTTGTCTGGACTGGATGGTAGGATACATTAGAATCTCTCTGGACTGGACGGTAGGATACGTTATATTGCTGTCTGGACTGGATGGTAGGATACGTTTATTAATGTCTGGACTGGATGGTAGGATACGTTAGATATTTGTCTGGACTGGATGGTAGGATACGTTAGAATGCTGTCTGGACTGGATGGTAGGATGCGTTAGATGTTTGTCTGGACTGGATGGTAGGATACGTTAGATGTTTGTCTGGACTGGAAGGTAGGATACGTTATATTGCTGTCTGGACTGGAAGGTAGGATACGTTATATTGCTGTCTGGACTGGAAGGTAGAATATACGTTATATTCTCTCTGGACTGGATTGTAGGATACGTTAGAATCTCTCTGGACTGGACGGTAGGATACGTTTTATTAATGTCTGGACTGGATGGTAGTATACGTTAGATATTTGTCTGGACTGGATGGTAGGATACGTTAGAATGCTGTCTGGACTGGATGGTAGGATGCGTTAGATGTTTGTCTGGACTGGAAGGTAGGATACGTTATATTTCTGTCTGGACTGGAAGGTAGGATACGTTAGATGTTTGTCTGGACTGGATGGTAGGATACGTTAGATTACTGTCTTGACTGCATGGTAGGATTGGTTAGATGTTTTTCTGGACTGGATGGTAGGATACGTTAGATTACTGTCTTGACTGCATGGTAGGATTGGTTAGATGTTTGTCTGGACTGGATGGTAGGATATGTTATATTCTCTTTGGACTGGAAGGTAGGATACGTTAGATTGCTGTCTGGACTGGAAGGTAGGATACGTTAGATTGCAGTCTGACTGGAAGGTAGGATACGTTAGAATCTCTCTGGACTGGGACGGGTAGGATACGTTATATTGCTGTCTGGACTGGATGGTAGGATACGTTATATTAATGTCTGGACTGGATGGTAGGATACGTTAGATATTTGTCTGGACTGGATGGTAGGATACGTTAGGATTGCTGTCTTGACTGCATGGTAGGATTGGTTGGATGTTTTTCTGGACTGGATGGTAGGATACGTTAGATTACTGTCTCTGACTGCATGGTAGGATTGGTTAGATGTTTGTCTGGACTGGATGGTAGGATACGTTAGATATTTGTCTATTCTGGAAGGTAGGATACGTTAGATGTTTGTCTGGACTGCATGGTAGGATAAGTTATATTGCTGTCTGGACTGGATGGTAGGATACGTTATATTGCTGTCTGGACTGGAAGGTAGGATACGTTATATTGCTGTCTGGACTGGATGGTAGGATACGTTATATTGCTGTCTGGACTGGAAGGTAGAATATGTTATATTGCTGTCTGGACTGGATGGTAGGATACGTTATATTTCTGTCTGGACTGGAAGGTAGGATACGTTATATTGCTGTCTGGACTGGAAGGTAGGATACGTTATATTCTCTCTGGACTGGAAGGTAGGATACGTTATATTCTCTCTGGACTGGATGGTAGGATACGTTAGATTACTGTCTTGACTGCATGGTAGGATTGGTTAGAGGTTTGTCTGGACTGGAAGGTAGGATACGTTAGATTGCTGTCTGGACTGGAAGGTAGGATACGTTATATTCTCTCTGGACTGGAAGGTAGGATACGTTAGATGTTTGTCTGGACTGGATGGTAGGATACGTTAGATGTTTGTCTGTTCTGGATGGTAGGATGCGTTAGAAGTTTGTCTGGACTGGATGATAGGATATGTTAGATTGCTGTCTGGACTAGATGGTAGGATATGTTACATTACTGTCTGGACTGGATGTAGGATACGTTAGATGTTTGTCTGGACTGGATGGTAGGATACGTTAGATGTTTGTCTGTACTGGATGGTAGGATACATTAGATGTTTGTCTGGACTCGTCGGTTGGATAGGATAGATGTTTGCCTGGACTGAATGGTAGGATATGTTAGATGTTTGTCTTGTCTAATTGGTAGGATATGATCAATGTTTGTCTGGACTCGACGGTAGTATACGTTAGATTGCTGTCTGGACTGGATGGTAGGATATGTTAGATTACTGTCTGGACTGGATGATAGGATACGTTAGATGTTTGTCTGGACTGGATGGTAGGATACGTTATTTTACTGTCTGGACTGGATGGTAGGATACGTTATATTGCTGTCTGGACTGGAAGGTAGGATACATTATATTTCTGTCTGGACTGGAAGGTAGGATACCTTATATTGCTGTCTGGACTGGAAGGTAGAATACGTTATATTCTCTCTGGACTGGAAGGTAGGATACGTTATATTTATGTCTGGACTGGATGGTAGGATACATTAGAATCTCTCTGGACTGGACGGTAGGATACGTTATATTGCTGTCTGGACTGGATGGTAGGATACGTTTTATTAATGTCTGGACTGGATGGTAGGATACGTTAGATATTTGTCTGGACTGGATGGTAGGATACGTTAGAATGCTGTCTGGACTGGATGGTAGGATGCGTTAGATGTTTGTCTGGACTGGAAGGTAGGATACGTTATATTTCTGTCTGGACTGGAAGGTAGGATTCGTTAGATTGTCGTCTGGACTGGAAGGTAGGATACGTTAGATGTTTGTCTGGACTGGATGGTAGGATACGTTAGGATTACTGTCTTGACTGCATGGTAGGATTGGTTAGATGTTTTTCTGGACTGGATGGTAGGATACGTTAGATTACTGTCTTGACTGCATGGTAGGATTGGTTAGATGTTTGTCTGGACTGGATGGTAGGATATGTTATATCTCTTTGGACTGGAAGGTAGGATACGTAGATTGCTGTCTGGACTGGAAGGTAGGATACGTTAGATTGCAGTCTGACTGGAAGGTAGGATACGTTAGAATTCTCTGGACTGGACGGTAGGATACGTTATATTGCTGTCTGGACTGGATGGTAGGATACGTTATATTAATGTCTGGACTGGATGGTAGGATACGTTAGATATTTGTCTGGACTGGATGGTAGGATACGTTAGATTGCTGTCTTGACTGCATGGTAGGATTGGTTAGATGTTTTTCTGGACTGGATGGTAGGATACGTTAGATTACTGTCTTGACTGCATGGTAGGATTGGTTAGATGTTTGTCTGGACTGGATGGTAGGATACGTTAGATATTTGTCTATTCTGGAAGGTAGGATACGTTAGATGTTTGTCTGGACTGCATGGTAGGATAAGTTATATTGCTGTCTGGACTGGATGGTAGGATACGTTATATTGCTGTCTGGACTGGAAGGTAGGATACGTTATATTGCTGTCTGGACTGGATGGTAGGATACGTTATATTGCTGTCTGGACTGGAAGGTAGAATATGTTATATTGCTGTCTGGACTGGATGGTAGGATACGTTATATTTCTGTCTGGACTGGAAGGTAGGATACGTTATATTGCTGTCTGGACTGGAAGGTAGGATACGTTATATTCTCTCTGGACTGGAAGGTAGGATACGTTATATTCTCTCTGGACTGGATGGTAGGATACGTTAGATTACTGTCTTGACTGCATGGTAGGATTGGTTAGAGGTTTGTCTGGACTGGAAGGTAGGATACGTTAGATTGCTGTCTGGACTGGATGGTAGGATACGTTATATTACTGTCTGGACTGGATGGTAGGATAGATTAGATTGCTGTCTGGACTGGAAGGTAGGAAACGTTATATTTCTGTCTGGACTGGAAGGTAGGATACGTTATATTGCTGTCTGGACTGGAAGGTAGGATACGTTATATTCTCTCTGGACTGGAAGGTAGGATACGTTATATTTCTGTCTGGACTGGAAGGTAGGATACGTTATATTGCTGTCTGGACTGGATGGTAGGATACGTTATATTGCTGTCTGGATTGGAAGGTAGGATACCTTATATTGATGTCTGGACTGGATGGTAGGATACATTAGATTCTCTCTGGCCTGGATGGTAGGATACCTTAAATTGCTGTCTGGACTGGAAGGTAGGATACTTTAGATATTTGTCTGGACTGGATGGTAGGATACGTTAGATGTTTGTCTATTCTGGATGGTAGGATGCGTTAGAAGTTTGTCTGGACTGGATGATAGGATACGTTAGATGTTTGTCTGGACTGGTAGGTGGATATGTTAGATGTTTGTCTGGACTAGAAGGTAGGATATGTTATATTGCTGTCTGGACTAGATGGTAGGATATGTTAGATTACTGTCTGGACTGGATGGTAGGATACGTTAGATGTTTGTCTGGACTGGATGGTAGGATACGTTAGATGTTTGCCTGGACTGAAAGGTAGGATACGTTAGATGTTTGTCTTGTCTAATTAGTAGGATATGATCGATGTTTGTCTGGACTCGACGGTAGTATACGTTAGATTGCTGTCTGGACTGGATGGTACGATACGTTAGATGTTTGTCTGGACTGGATGGTAGGATACGTTATATTACTGTCTGGACTGGATGGTAGGATACTTTATATTGCTGTCTGGACTGGAAGGTAGGGATACGTTATATTTCTGTCTGGACTGGATGGTGGATATGTTGTATTCTCTCTGAACTGGAAGGTAGGATACATTATATTACTGTCTGGACTGGATAGTAGGATACGTTATATTGCTGTCTGAACTGGATGGTAGGATACGTTATATTGCTGTCTGGATTGGAAGGTAGGATACGTTATCTTTCTGTCTGGACTGGAAGGTAGGATACGTTAGATTGCTGTCTGGACTGGAAGGTAGGATACGTTAGATTGCAGTCTGACTGGAAGGTAGGATACGTTAGAATCTCTCTGGACTGGACGGTAGGATACGTTATATTGCTGTCTGGACTGGATGGTAGGATACGTTATATTAATGTCTGGACTGGATGGTAGGATACGTTAGATATTTGTCTGGACTGGATGGTAGGATACGTTAGATTGCTGTCTTGACTGCATGGTAGGATTGGTTAGATGTTTGTCTGGACTGGAAGGTAGGATACGTTAGATTGCTGTCTGGACTGGATGGTAGGATACGTTATATTACTGTCTGGACTGGATGGTAGGATACGTTAAAATGCTGTCTGGACTGGAAGGTAGGATACATTATATTTCTGTCTGGACTGGAAGGTAGGATACGTTATATTGCTGTCTGGACTGGAAGGTAGGATACGTTATATTCTCTCTGGACTGGAAGGTAGGATACGTTAGATATTTGTCTGGACTGGATGGTAGGATACGTTAGATTGCTGTCTTGACTGCATGGTAGGATTGGTTAGATGTTTGTCTGGACTGGAAGGTAGGATATGTTGATTGCTGTCTGGACTGGATGGAAGGATTCTTTAGATTGCTGTCTGGACTGGATGGTAAGATACGTTAGATTCTCTCTGGACTGGACGGTAGGATACGTTATATTAATTTTTGGACTGGATGGTAGGATACGTTAGATATTTGTCTTGACTGCATGGTAGGATTGGTTAGATGTTCGTCTGGACTGGAAGGTAGGATACGTTAGATTGCTGTCTGGACTGGAAGGTAGGATACGTTAGAATCTCTCTGGACTGGGACGGTAGGATACGTTATATTGCTGTCTGGACTGGATGGTAGGATACGTTATATTAATGTCTGGACTGGATGGTAGGATACGTTAGATATTTGTCTGGACTGGATGGTAGGATACGTTAGATTGCTGTCTTGACTGCATGGTAGGATTGGTTAGATGTTTGTCTGGACTGGAAGGTAGGATACGTTAGATTGCTGTCTGGACTGGATGGTAGGATACGTTATATTACTGTCTGGACTGGATGGTAGGATACGTTAGATTGCTGTCTGGACTGGAAGGTAGGATACATTATATATCTGTCTGGATTGGAAGGTAGAATACGTTATATTGCTGTCTGGACTGGAAGGTAGGATACGTTATATTCTCTAAGGACTGGAAGGTAGGATACGTTAGATGTTTGTCTGGACTGGATGGTAGGATACGTTAGATGTTTGTCTGTTCTGGATGGTAGGATGCATTAGAAGTTTGTCTGGACTGGATGATAGGATATGTTAGATTGCTGTCTGGACTAGATGGTAGGATATGTTAGATTACTGTCTGGACTGGATGTAGGATACGTTAGATGTTTGTCTGGACTGGATGGTAGGATACGTTAGATGTTTGTCTGTACTGGATGGTAGGATACATTAGATGTTTGTCTGGACTCGTCGGTTGGATAGGATAGATGTTTGCCTGGACTGAAAGGTAGGATACGTTAGATGTTTGTCTTGTCTAATTGGTAGGATATGATCAATGTTTGTCTGGACTCGACGGTAGTATACGTTAGATTGCTGTCTGGACTGGATGGTAGGATATGTTAGATTACTGTCTGGACTGGATGATAGGATACGTTAGATGTTTGTCTGGACTGGATGGTAGGATACGTTATTTTACTGTCTGGACTGGATGGTAGGATACGTTATATTGCTGTCTGGACTGGAAGGTAGGATACATTATATTTCTGTCTGGACTGGAAGGTAGGATACGTTATATTGCTGTCTGGACTGGAAGGTAGAATACGTTATATTCTCTCTGGACTGGAAGGTAGGATACGTTATATTTATGTCTGGACTGGATGGTAGGATACATTAGAATCTCTCTGGACTGGACGGTAGGATACGTTATATTGCTGTCTGGACTGGATGGTAGGATACGTTTTATTAATGTCTGGACTGGATGGTAGGATACGTTAGATATTTGTCTGGACTGGATGGTAGGATACGTTAGAATGCTGTCTGGACTGGATGGTAGGATGCGTTAGATGTTTGTCTGGACTGGATGGTAGGATACGTTAGATGTTTGTCTGGACTGGAAGGTAGGAAACGTTATATTGCTGTCTGGACTGGAAGGTAGGATACGTTATATTGCTGTCTGGACTGGAAGGTAGAATATACGTTATATTCTCTCTGGACTGGAAGGTAGGATACGTTATATTTATGTCTGGACTGGATTGTAGGATACGTTAGAATCTCTCTGGACTGGACGGTAGGATACGTTTTATTAATGTCTGGACTGGATGGTAGGATACGTTAGATATTTGTCTGGACTGGATGGTAGGATACGTTAGAATGCTGTCTGGACTGGATGGTAGGATGCGTTAGATGTTTGTCTGGACTGGAAGGTAGGATACGTTATATTTCTGTCTGGACTGGAAGGTAGGATGCGTTAGATTGCCGTCTGGACTGGAAGGTAGGATACGTTAGATGTTTGTCTGGACTGGATGGTAGGATACGTTAGATTACTGTCTTGACTGCATGGTAGGATTGGTTAGATGTTTTTCTGGACTGGATGGTAGGATACGTTAGATTACTGTCTTGACTGCATGGTAGGATTGGTTAGATGTTTGTCTGGACTGGATGGTAGGATACGTTAGATATTTGTCTATTCTGGAAGGTAGGATACGTTAGATGTTTGTCTGGACTGCATGGTAGGATACGTTATATTGCTGTCTGGACTGGATGGTAGGATACGTTATATTGCTGTCTGGACTGGAAGGTAGGATACGTTATATTGCTGTCTGGACTGGATGGTAGGGATACGTTATATTGCTGTCTGGACTGGAAGGTAGAATATGCTTATATTGCTGTCTGGACTGGATGGTAGGATACGTTATATTTCTGTCTGGACTGGAAGGTAGGATACGTTATATTGCTGTCTGACTGGAAGGTAGGATACGTTATATTCTCTCTGGACTGGAAGGTAGGATAACGTTATATTCTCTCTGGACTGGATGGTAGGATACGTTAGATTACTGTCTTGACTGCATGGTAGGATTGGTTAGAGGTTTGTCTGGACTGGAAGGTAGGATACGTTAGATTGCTGTCTGGACTGGATGGTAGGATACGTTATATTACTGTCTGGACTGGATGGTAGGATATATTAGATTGCTGTCTGGACTGGAAGGTAGGAAACGTTATATTTCTGTCTGGACTGGAAGGTAGGATACGTTATATTGCTGTCTGGACTGGAAGGTAGGATACGTTATATTCTCTCTGGACTGGAAAGGTAGGATACGTTATATTTCTGTCTGGACTGGAAGGTAGGATACGTTATATTGCTGTCTGGACTGGATGGTAGGATACGTTAGATTGCTGTCTTGACTGCATGGTAGGATTGGTTAGATGTTTGTCTGGACTGGAAGGTAGGATACGTTAGATTGCTGTCTGGACTGGATGGTAGGATACGTTATATTACTGTCTGGACTGGATGGTAGGATACGTTAAAATGCTGTCTGGACTGGAAGGTAGGATACATTATATTTCTGTCTGGACTGGAAGGTAGGATACGTTATATTGCTGTCTGGACTGGAAGGTAGGATACGTTATATTCTCTCTGGACTGGAAGGTAGGATACGTTAGATATTTGTCTGGACTGGATGGTAGGATACGTTAGATTGCTGTCTTGACTGCATGGTAGGATTGGTTAGATGTTTGTCTGGACTGGAAGGTAGGATATGTTAGATTGCTGTCTGGACTGGATGGAAGGATTCTTTAGATTGCTGTCTGGACTGGATGGTAAGATACGTTAGATTCTCTCTGGACTGGACGGTAGGATACGTTATATTAATTTTTGGACTGGATGGTAGGATACGTTAGATATTTGTCTTGACTGCATGGTAGGATTGGTTAGATGTTCGTCTGGACTGGAAGGTAGGATACGTTAGATTGCTGTCTGGACTGGAAGGTAGGATACGTTAGAATCTCTCTGGACTGGACGGTAGGATACGTTATATTGCTGTCTGGACTGGATGGTAGGATACGTTATATTAATGTCTGGACTGGATGGTAGGATACGTTAGATATTTGTCTGGACTGGATGGTAGGATACGTTAGATTGCTGTCTTGACTGCATGGTAGGGATTGGTTAGATGTTTGTCTGGACTGGAAGGTAGGATACGTTAGATTGCTGTCTGGACTGGATGGTAGGATACGTTATATTACTGTCTGGACTGGATGGTAGGATACGTTAGATTGCTGTCTGGACTGGAAGGTAGGATACATTATATATCTGTCTGGATTGGAAGGTAGAATACGTTATATTGCTGTCTGGACTGGAAGGTAGGATACGTTATATTCTCTAAGGACTGGAAGGTAGGATACGTTAGATGTTTGTCTGGACTGGATGGTAGGATACGTTAGATGTTTGTCTGTTCTGGATGGTAGGATGCCATTAGAAGTTTGTCTGGACTGGATGATAGGATATGTTAGATTGCTGTCTGGACTAGATGGTAGGATATGTTAGATTACTGTCTGGACTGGATGTAGGGATACGTTAGATGTTTGTCTGGACTGGATGGTAGGATACGTTAGATGTTTGTCTGTACTGGATGGTAGGATACATTAGATGTTTGTCTGGACTCGTCGGTTGGATAGGATAGATGTTTGCCTGGACTGAAAGGTAGGATACGTTAGATGTTTGTCTTGTCTAATTGGTAGGATATGATCAATGTTTGTCTGGACTCGACGGTAGTATACGTTAGATTGCTGTCTGGACTGGATGGTAGGATATGTTAGATTACTGTCTGGACTGGATGATAGGATACGTTAGATGTTTGTCTGGACTGGATGGTAGGATACGTTATTTTACTGTCTGGACTGGATGGTAGGATACGTTATATTGCTGTCTGGACTGGAAGGTAGGATACATTATATTTCTGTCTGGACTGGAAGGTAGGATACGTTATATTGCTGTCTGGACTGGAAGGTAGAATACGTTATATCTCTCTCTGGACTGGAAGGTAGGATACGTTATATTTATGTCTGGACTGGATGGTAGGATACATTAGAATCTCTCTGGACTGGACGGTAGAGATACGTTATATTGCTGTCTGGACTGGATGGTAGGATACGCTTTTATTAATGTCTGGACTGGATGGTAGGATACGTTAGATATTTGTCTGGACTGGATGGTAGGATACGTTAGAATGCTGTCTGGACTGGATGGTAGGATGCGTTAGATGTTTGTCTGGACTGGATGGTAGGATACGTTAGATGTTTGTCTGGACTGGAAGGTAGGAAACGTTATATTGCTGTCTGGACTGGAAGGTAGGATACGTTATATTGCTGTCTGGACTGGAAGGTAGAATATACGTTATATTCTCTCTGGACTGGAAGGTAGGATACGTTATATTTATGTCTGGACTGGATTGTAGGATACGTTAGAATCTCTCTGGACTGGACGGTAGGATACGTTTTATTAATGTCTGGACTGGATGGTAGGATACGTTAGATATTTGTCTGGACTGGATGGTAGGATACGTTAGAATGCTGTCTGGACTGGATGGTAGGATGCGTTAGATGTTTGTCTGGACTGGAAGGTAGGATACGTTATATTTCTGTCTGGACTGGAAGGTAGGATGCGTTAGATTGCCGTCTGGACTGGGAAGGTAGGATACGTTAGATGTTTGTCTGGACTGGATGGTAGGATACGTTGGATTACTGTCTTGACTGCATGGTAGGATTGGTTAGATGTTTTTCTGGACTGGATGGTAGGATACGTTAGATTACTGTCTTGACTGCATGGTAGGATTGGTTAGATGTTTGTCTGGACTGGATGGTAGGATACGTTAGATATTTGTCTATTCTGGAAGGTAGGATACGTTAGATGTTTGTCTGGACTGCATGGTAGGATACGTTATATTGCTGTCTGGACTGGATGGTAGGATACGTTATATTGCTGTCTGGACTGGAAGGTAGGATACGTTATATTGCTGTCTGGACTGGATGGTAGGATACGTTATATTGCTGTCTGGACTGGAAGGTAGAATATGTTATATTGCTGTCTGGACTGGATGGTAGGATACGTTATATTTCTGTCTGGACTGGAAGGTAGGATACGTTATATTGCTGTCTGGACTGGAAGGTAGGATACGTTATATTCTCTCTGGACTGGAAGGTAGGATACGTTATATTCTCTCTGGACTGGATGGTAGGATACGTTAGATTACTGTCTTGACTGCATGGTAGGATTGGTTAGAGGTTTGTCTGGACTGGAAGGTAGGATACGTTAGATTGCTGTCTGGACTGGATGGTAGGATACGTTATATTACTGTCTGGACTGGATGGTAGGATATATTAGATTGCTGTCTGGACTGGAAGGTAGGAAACGTTATATTTCTGTCTGGACTGGAAGGTAGGATACGTTATATTGCTGTCTGGACTGGAAGGTAGGATACGTTATATTCTCTCTGGACTGGAAGGTAGGATACGTTATATTTCTGTCTGGACTGGAAGGTAGGATACGTTATATTGCTGTCTGGACTGGATGGTAGGATACGTTAGATTGCTGTCTTGACTGCATGGTAGGATTGGTTAGATGTTTGTCTGGACTGGAAGGTAGGATACGTTGGATTGCTGTCTGGACTGGATGGTAGGATACGTTATATTACTGTCTGGACTGGATGGTAGGATACGTTAAAATGCTGTCTGGACTGGAAGGTAGGATACATTATATTTCTGTCTGGACTGGAAGGTAGGATACGTTATATTGCTGTCTGGACTGGAAGGTAGGATACGTTATATTCTCTCTGGACTGGAAGGTAGGATATGCGTTAGATATTTGTCTGGACTGGATGGTAGGATACGTTAGATTGCTGTCTTGACTGCATGGTAGGATTGGTTAGATGTTTGTCTGGACTGGAAGGTAGGATATGTTAGATTGCTGTCTGGACTGGATGGAAGGATTCTTTAGATTGCTGTCTGGACTGGATGGTAAGATACGCTAGATTCTCTCTCTGGACTGGACGGTAGGATACGTTATATTAATTTTTGGACTGGATGGTAGGATACGTTAGATATTTGTCTTGACTGCATGGTAGGATTGGTTAGATGTCTGTCTGGACTGGAAGGTAGGATACGTTAGATTGCTGTCTGGACTGGAAGGTAGGATACGTTAGAATCTCTCTGGACTGGGACGGTAGGATACGTTATATTGCTGTCTGGACTGGATGGTAGGATATGTTATATTAATGTCTGGACTGGATGGTAGGATACGTTGGATATTTGTCTGGACTGGATGGTAGGATACGTTAGATTGCTGTCTTGACTGCATGGTAGGATTGGTTAGATGTTTGTCTGGACTGGAAGGTAGGATACGTTAGATTGCTGTCTGGACTGGATGGTAGGATACGTTATATTACTGTCTGGACTGGATGGTAGGATACGTTAGATTGCTGTCTGGACTGGAAGGTAGGATACATTATATATCTGTCTGGATTGGAAGGTAGAATATCGTTATATTGCTGTCTGGACTGGAAGGTAGGATACGTTATATTCTCTAAGGACTGGAAGGTAGGATACGTTAGATGTTTGTCTGGACTGGATGGTAGGATTACGTTAGATGTTTGTCTGTTCTGGATGGTAGGATGCATTAGAAGTTTGTCTGGACTGGATGATAGGATATGTTAGATTGCTGTCTGGACTAGATGGTAGGATATGTTAGATTACTGTCTGGACTGGATGTAGGATACGTTAGATGTTTGTCTGGACTGGATGGTAGGATACGTTAGATGTTTGTCTGTACTGGATGGTAGGATACATTAGATGTTTGTCTGGACTCGTCGGTTGGATAGGATAGATGTTTGCCTGGACTGAAAGGTAGGATACGTTAGATGTTTGTCTTGTCCTAATTGGTAGGATATGATCAATGTTTGTCTGGACTCGACGGTAGTATACGTTAGATTGCTGTCTGGACTGGATGGTAGGATAGTGTTAGATTACTGTCTGGACTGGATGATAGGATACGTTAGATGTTTGTCTGGACTGGATGGTAGGATACGTTATTTTACTGTCTGGACTGGATGGTAGGATACGTTATATTGCTGTCTGGACTGGAAGGTAGGATACATTATATTTCTGTCTGGACTGGAAGGTAGGATACGTTATATTGCTGTCTGGACTGGAAGGTAGAATACGTTATACTTCTCTCTGGACTGGAAGGTAGGATCGTTATATTTATGTCTGGACTGGATGGTAGGATACATTAGAATCTTCTGGACTGGACGGTAGGATACGTTATATTGCTGTCTGGACTGGATGGTAGGATACGCTTTTATTAATGTCTGGACTGGATGGTAGGATACGTTAGATATTTGTCTGGACTGGATGGTAGGATACGTTAGAATGCTGTCTGGACTGGATGGTAGGATGCGTTAGATGTTTGTCTGGACTGGATGGTAGGATACGTTAGATGTTTGTCTGGACTGGAAGGTAGGAAACGTTATATTGCTGTCTGGACTGGAAGGTAGGATACGTTATATTGCTGTCTGGACTGGAAGGTAGAATATACGTTATATTCTCTCTGGACTGGGAAGGTAGGATACGTTATATTTATGTCTGGACTGGATGTAGGATACGTTAGAATCTCTCTGGACTGGACGGTAGGATACGTTTAATTAATGTCTGGACTGGATGGTAGGATACGTTAGATATTTGTCTGGACTGGATGGTAGGATACGTTAGAATGCTGTCTGGACTGGATGGTAGGATGCGTTAGATGTTTTGTCTGGACTGGAAGGTAGGATACGCTATATTTCTGTCTGGACTGGAAGGTAGGATGCGTTAGATTGCCGTCTGGACTGGAAGGTAGGATACGTTAGATGTTTGTCTGGACTGGATGGTAGGATACGTTAGATTACTGTCTTGACTGCATGGTAGGATTGGTTAGATGTTTTTCTGGACTGGATGGTAGGATACGTTAGATTACTGTCTTGACTGCATGGTAGGATTGGTTAGATGTTTGTCTGGACTGGATGGTAGGATACGTTAGATATTTGTCTATTCTGGAAGGTAGGATACGTTAGATGTTTGTCTGGACTGCATGGTAGGATACGTTATATTGCTGTCTGGACTGGATGGTAGGATACGTTATATTGCTGTCTGGACTGGAAGGTAGGATACGTTATATTGCTGTCTGGACTGGATGGTAGGATACGTTATATTGCTGTCTGGACTGGAAGGTAGAATATGTTATATTGCTGTCTGGACTGGAAGGTAGGATACGTTATATTGCTGTCTGGACTGGAAGGTAGGATACGTTATATTCTCTCTGGACTGGAAGGTAGGATACGTTATATTCTCTCTGGACTGGATGGTAGGATACGTTAGATTACTGTCTTGACTGCATGGTAGGATTGGTTAGAGGTTTGTCTGGACTGGAAGGTAGGATACGTTAGATTGCTGTCTGGACTGGATGGTAGGATACGTTATATTACTGTCTGGACTGGATGGTAGGATATATTAGATTGCTGTCTGGACTGGAAGGTAGGAAACGTTTATTTCTGTCTGGACTGGAAGGTAGGATACGTTATATTGCTGTCTGGACTGGAAGGTAGGATACGTTATATTCTCTCTGGACTGGAAGGTAGGATACGTTATATTTCTGTCTGGACTGGAAGGTAGGATACGTTATATTGCTGTCTGGACTGGATGGTAGGATACGTTATATTGCTGTCTGGATTGGAAGGTAGGATACCTTATATTGATGTCTGGACTGGATGGTAGGATACATTAGATTCTCTCTGGCCTGGATGGTAGGATACCTTAAATTGCTGTCTGGACTGGAAGGTAGGATACTTTAGATATTTGTCTGGACTGGATGGTAGGATACGTTAGATGTTTGTCTATTCTGGATGGTAGGATGCGTTAGAAGTTTTGTCTGGACTGGATGATAGGATACGTTAGATGTTTGTCTGGACTGGTAGGTGGATATGTTAGATGTTTGTCTGGACTAGAAGGTAGGATATGTTATATTGCTGTCTGGACTAGATGGTAGGATATGTTAGATTACTGTCTGGACTGGATGGTAGGATACGTTAGATGTTTGTCTGGACTGGATGGTAGGATACGTTAGATGCTTGCCTGGACTGGGTAGGATACGTTAGATGTTTGTCGTGTCCAATTAGTAGGATATGATCGATGTTTGTCTGGACTCGACGGTAGTATCGTTAGATTGCTGTCTGGACTGGATGGTAGGATATGTTAGATTACTGTCTGGACTGGATGATAGGATACGTTAGATGTTTGTCTGGACTGGATGGTAGGATACGTTATATTACTGTCTGGACTGGATGGTAGAGATACGTTATATTGCTGTCTGGACTGGAAGGTAGGATACGTTATATTCTCTCTGGACTGGAAGGTAGGATACGTTATATTTCTCTCTGGACTGGAAGGTAGGATACGTTAGATGTTTGTCTGGACTAGAAGGTAGGATACGTTAGATTGCAGTCTGACTGGAATGAAGGATATGTTAGATTGCTGTCTGGACTGGATGGTAGGATTCTTTAGATTGCTGTCTGGACTGGATGGTAAGATACATTAGATTCTCTCTGGACTGGACGGTAGGATACGTTATATTAATGTCTGGACTGGATGGTAGGTTATGTTAGATATTTGTCTGGACTGGATGGTAGGATACGTTAGATTGCTGTCTGGACTGGATTGTAGGATGGGTTAGATGTTTGTCTGGACTAGAAGGTAGGATACGTTAGATGTTTGTCTTGACTGCATGGTAGGATTGGTTAGATGTTTGTCTGGACTGGAAGTGTGACACTCTGGCTCCATGGACTTTGAGTATTGAGCCAGGGTTGTTCATTTTCTTTTGGGTGTATTTCTATGTTGGGTATTCTGGTTGTTTCATTTCTATGTGTGGTGATTGTTCGTGATTATTCAGGTGACTCCCAATCGGAGGTAACGAGTGACAGCTGTCGGCTCGTTATCTCTGATTGGGATCATATTTATACTGTGTGTTTTCTCGTGGTATTGGGGTTTTTGTTCCATGTTTCTGTCAGTGTTACAGAGGACTTCACTATCGTCATTTGTTGGTTTTTCGTGGTTGCTTTATTAAATAAAGTCATTATGTTCACTCCATGCGCTGCGTATTGGTCCGCTTCTTCAGACGATCGTGACAGAAAACTAGAAGGACACACGTGTCCAGGAGCAAGACAGCTGGACATGGGAGGAAGCGCCTGGTAAGGAGCTCGAGAGGCTGGCGATGGCAGGTGGGCAAATCGTGGTCCTGGGAGGACATGCTCGGGGCAAGGGACCTTGGGGGGAAGATCAAAGGCCCTGGCGAGAGAGGAGAACGGCGTCAGCAGGGCCATCATCGTTGGAAGGACGAAGGAACCCCAAAAAGTTTTTTGGGGGCACATGGCTTGGGCGGCGGGCGGCAGGAGGCTGCTACAGGGAGACGTGGAGAGAAGGCTATCGGATTACGGGAGCCATTGGCAGCTGTCTGGACTGGAAGGTAGGATACGTTATATTGCTGTCTGGACTGGAAGGTAGAATATACGTTAGTATTCTCTCTGGACTGGAAGGTAGGATACGTTATATTTATGTCTGGACTGGATGGTAAGATACATTAGATTCTCTCTGGACTGGACGGTAGGATACGTTATATTAATGTCTGGACTGGATGGTAGGATACGTTAGATATTTGTCTGGACTGGATGGTAGGATACGTTAGATTGCTGTCTGGACTGGATGGTAGGATGCGTTAGATGTTTGTCTGGACTAGAAGGTAGGTTACGTTAGATGTTTATCTTGACTGCATGGTAGAATTGGTTAGATGTTTGTCTGGACTGGAAGGTAGGATACGTTAGATTGCTGTCTGGACTGGAAGGTAGGATACGTTATATTTCTGTCTGGACTGGAAGGTAGGATACGTTATATTTCTGTCTGGACTGGAAGGTTGGATATGTTATATTCTCTCTGAACTGGAAGGTAGGATACGTTAGATTACTGTCTGGACTGGATGGTAGGATACGTTATATTACTGTCTGGACTGGATGGTAGGATACGTTAGATTGCTGTCTGAACTGGAAGGTAGGATACGTTATATTGCTGTCTGAACTGGATGGTAGGATACGTTATCTTGCTGTCTGGACTGGAAGGTAGGATACGTTATATTTCTGTCTGGACTGGAAGGTAGGATACGTTATATTGCTGTCTGGACTAGATGGTAGGATATGTTATATTCTCTTTGGACTGGAAGGTAGGATACGTTAGATTGCTGTCTGGACTGGAAGGTAGGATACGTTAGATTGCAGTCTGACTGGAAGGTAGGATACGTTAGATTGCTGTCTGGACTGGATGGTAGGATTCTTTAGATTGCTGTTTGGACTGGATGGTAGGATACGTTAGAATCTCTCTGGACTGGACGGTAGGATACGTTATATTGCTGTCTGGACTGGATGGTAGGATACGTTATATTTCTGTCTGGACTGGATGGTAGGATACGTTAGATATTTGTCTTGACTGGATGGTAGGATACGTTATATTGCTGTCTTGACTGGATGGTAGGATTCGTTAGATTGCTGTCTGGACTGGAAGGTAGAATACGTTATATTGCTGTCTGGACTGGAAGGTAGGATACATTATATTCTCTCTGGACTGGAAGGTAGGATACGTTATATTACTGTCTGGACTGGATGGTAGGATACATTATATTACTGTTTGGACTGGATGGTAGGATACGTTATATTGCTGTCTGGACTGGAAGCTAGGATACGTTATGTTTTTGTCTGGACTGGAAGGTAGAATACGTTATATTGCTGTCTGGAATGGAAGGTTAGGATACGTTATATTCTCTCTGGACTGGAAGGTAGGATACGTTATATTTCTGTCTGGACTGGAAGGTAGGATACGTTATATTTCTGTCTGGACTGGAAGGTAGGATACGTTATATTGCTGTCTGGACTGGATGGTAGGATACGTTATATTGCTGTCTGGATTGGAAGGTAGGATACCTTATATTGATGTCTGGACTGGATGGTAGGATACGTTATATTCTCTCTGGACTGGAAGGTAGGATACGTTATATTGCTGTCTGGACTGGATGGTAGGATGTGTTAGATGTTTGTCTGGACTGGAAGGTAGGATACGTTAGATTTTCTCTGGACTGGATTGTAGGATACCTTAAATTGCTGTCTGGACTGGAAGGTAGGATACGTTAGATATTTGTCTGTACTTGATGGTAGGATACATTAGATGTTTGTCTGGACTCGTCGGTTGGATAGGTTAGATGTTTGTCTGGACTGGAAGGTAGGATACGTTAGATGTTTGTCTTGTCTGGCTGGTTGGATACGTTAGAAGTTTGTCTGGACTTCAAGGTAGGATACATTAGATGTTTGTCTGGACTGGATGGTAGGATACATTAGATTCTCTCTGGCCTGGATTGTAGGATACCTTAAATTGCTGTCTGGACTGGAAGGTAGGATACTTTAGATATTTGTCTGGACTGGATGGTAGGATACGTTAGATGTTTGTCTGTTCTGGATGGTAGGATGCGTTAGAAGTTTGTCTGGACTGGATGATAGGATACGTTAGATGTTTGTCTGGACTGGTAGGTGGATATGTTAGATGTTTGTCTGGACTAGAAGGTAGGATATGTTAGATTGCTGTCTGGACTAGATGGTAGGATATGTTAGATTACTGTCTGGACTGGATGATAGGATACGTTAGATGTTTGTCTGGACTGGATGGTAGGATATGTTAGATTGCTGTCTGGACTGGATGGTAGGATATGTTAGATTACTGTCTGGACTGGATGATAGGATACGTTATATTACTGTCTGGACTGGATGGTAGGATACGTTATATTGCTGTCTGGACTGGAAGGTAGGATACGTTATATTTCTGTCTGGACTGGAAGGTAGGATACGTCATATTTCTGTCTGGACTGGAAGGTAGGATACATTATATTCTCTCTGGACTGGAAGGTAGGATACGGTATATTGCTGTCTGGACTGGATGGTTCGATATGTTAGATGTTTGTTTGGACTGGAAGGTAGGATACGTTAGATGTTTGTCTGGACTGGAAGGTAGGATACGTTAGATGTTTGTCGGGACTGGAATGTAGGATACATTTGATGTTTGTCTGGACTGCATGGTAGGATAGGTTAGACGTTTGTCTGGACTGGAAGGTGGAATAGGTTCGATTTTTGTCTGGACTGGATGGTAGGATACATTAGATTTTCTCTGGACTGGATTGTAGGATACCTTAAATTGCTGTCTGGACTGGAAGGTAGGATACGTTAGATATTTGTCTGTACTGGATGGTAGGATACATTAGATGTTTGTCTGGACTCGTCGGTTGGATAGGTTAGATGTTTGTCTGGACTGGAAGGTAGGATACGTTAGATGTTTGTCTTGTCTGGCTGGTTGGATACGTTAGAAGTTTGTCTGGACTTCAAGGTTGGATACTTTAGATGTTTGTCAGAACTGGAAGGTAGGATACATTAGATGTTTGTCTGGACTGGAAGGTAGGATTCGTTAGATGTTTTTTCGAATGGATGGTAAGATACTTAAGATGTTTGTCTGGACTGGATGGTAGGATACGTTAGATGTTTTTCTGGACTGGATGGTAGGATACGTTATCTTGCTGTCTGGATTGGAAGGTAGGATACGTTATATTTCTGTCTGGACTTGAATGTAGGATACGTTAGATTGCTGTCTGGACTGGATGGTAGGATACGTTAGACGTTTGTCTGGACTGGATGGTAGGATATATTAGCTGTATGTTTGAATGGTAGAATACATGTATGTACTCACTAAAAAAAATGTATCACTCCGCATAAGACCGTCTCCTAAATGACTAAATGTAAAGTAATTGTTTGTCTGGACTGGATGGTAGGATATGTTAGATGTTTGGCTGCACTGGAAGGTATGATTTGATAGATGTTTGTCTGGACTGGACGGTAACATATGTTAGATGTTTTTCTGGACTGGATGGTAGGATATGTTAGCTGTTTGTCTGGACTGGACGGTAGGATATGTTAGATGTTTTCTGGACTGGACGGTAGGATCGTTAGGTGTTTGTCTGGACTGAATGGTAGAATACGATAGATTACTGAATGGACTGGAAGGTAGGATACGTTAGATGTTTGTCTAGAATGGATGGTAGGACACGTTAGATTTCTGTCTGGACTGGAAGGAAGGATACGTTAGAAGTTTTACTGGACTGGAAGGTAGGATACGTTAGATTGCTGTCTGGACTGGATGGTAGGATACGTTATATTGCTGTACGTTAGATATTTGTCTGGACTGGATGGTAGGATTCGTTAGATTTCTGTCTGGACTGGAAGGAAGGATACGTTAGAAGTTTTCCTGGACTGGAAGGTAGAATACGTTAGATGTTTGTCTGGACTGGAAGGTAGGATATGTTAGAATGCTGTCTGGACTGGATGGTAAGATACGATGTATTACTGTCTGGACTGGAAGGTAGGATATGTTAGATGTTTGTCTGGACCGGATGGTATGATACGTTAGATGTTTGTCTGGACTAGAAGGGTAGGATATTTTAAATTGCTGTCTGGACTGGATGGTAGGATACGTTAGATGTTTGTCTGGACTGGATGGTAGGGTATGTTAGATGTTTGTCTGGACTGGATGGTAGGATACGTTAGATGTTTGTCTTGACTGGATGGTAGGATACGTTAGATGTTTGTCTGGACTCGACTGTAGGATTCGTTTGATATTTGTCTGGAATGGATGGTAGGATATGTTAGATTGCTGTCTGGACTGGATGGTAGGATACGTTATATTGCTGTACGTTAGATATTTGTCTGGACTGTATGGTAGGATACGTTATATGTTTGTGTGGACTGGATGGTAGGATACGTTAGATGTTTGTCTGGACTCGACTGTAGGATACGTTAGATGTTTGTCTGGACTGGAAGGTAGGATATGTTATATTGCTGTCTGGATTGGATGGTAGGATACGTTATATTGCTGTCTGGACTGGAAGGTAGAATACGTTAGATGTTTGTCTGTACTGGAAGGTAGGATACGTTAGATGTTTGTCTTGACTGGAAGGTAGGATACGTTAGATTGCTGTCTGGACTGGATGGTAGGATAAGATATATTGCTGTCTGGACTGGAAGGTAGGATACGTTAGATGTTTGTCTGGACTGGATGGTATGATACGTTAGATGTTTGTCTGGACTAGAAGGGTAGGATATGTTAAATTGCTGTCTGGACTGGATGGTAGGATACGTTATATTGCTGTCTGACTGGAAGGTAGGATACGTTAGATGTTTGTCTGGACTGGAAGGTAGGAATACGTTGGATGTTTGTCTGGACTGGAAGGTAGGATATGTTAGATTGCTGTCTGGACTGGATGGTAGGATACAATGTATTACTGTCTGGACTGGAAGGTAGGATTTGTTAGATGTTTGTCTGGACTGAATGGTATGATACGTTAGATGTTTCTCTGGACTAGAAGGGTAGGATATGTTAAATTGCTGTCTGGACTGGATGGTAGGATACGTTAGATATTTGTCTGGACTGGATGGTAGGATATGTTAAATCTTTGTCTGGACTGGATGGTAGGATACGTTAGATGTTTGTCTGGACTCGACTGTAGGATTCGTTAGATATTTGTCTGGACTGGATGGTAGGATATGTTAGATGTTTGTCTGCACTGGATGGTAGGCTACATTAGATGTTTGTCTGGACTCGTCGGTTGGATAGGTTAGATGTTTGTCTGGACTGGAAGGTAGGATACGTTAGATGTTTGTCTTGTCTGGCTGGTAGGATATGATCGATGTTTGTCTGGACTCGACGGTAGTATACATTAGATGTTTGTCTGGACTGGAAGGTAGGATACTTTAGAAGTTTGTCTGGACTTCAAGGTTGGATACGTTAGATGTTTGTCAGAACTGGACGGTAGGGATACGTTAGATTGCTCTCTGGACTGGATGGTTGGAGACGTTAGATGTGTGTCTGGACTGGATGGTAGGATACGATAGATGGTTGTCTGGACTTGACGGTAGGATACGTTAGAAGTTTGTCTGGACTGGATGGTAGGATATATTAGCTGTATGTTTGAATGGTAGGATACATGTATGTACTCACTAAAAACTGTTATCACTCCGGATAAGACCGTCTGCTAAATGACTAAATGTAAAGTAAATGTTTGTCTGGACTGGATGGTAGGATATGTTAGATGTTTGGCTGGACTGGACGGTAGGATATGTTAGATGTTTGTTTGGACTGGATGGTAGGATACATTAGATGTTTGTCTTGGCTGGACGGTAGGATATGTTAGATGTTTGTTTGGACTGGATGGTAGGATACATTAGATGTTTGTCTGGACTGGACGGTAGGATATGTTAGATGTTTGTTTGGACTGGATGGTAGGATACATTAGATGTTTGTCTGGACTCGAACATAGGAATCATTATGTGTTTCTCTGGACTGGATGGTAGGATACGATATATGTTTTTCTGGACTTTATGGAAGGATATGCTAGATGTTTGTTTGTACTGGATGGTGGGATACGTTAAATGTTTGTATGACTGGATGATAGGAATCGTTATGTGTGTGTCTGGACTGGATGGTAGGATACGTTAGATGTTTGTCTGGACTGGAAAGTAGGATACATTAGATGTTTGCCTGGACTGGACGGTAGAATGCTTTAGATGTTTCCCTGGACCGGAAAGTAGGATACGCTAGATGTTTGCCTGGACTGAGGTAGAATGCTTTAGATGTGTTGGACTGGATGGTAGGATACGTTAGATGTTTTTCTGGACTGGAGCATATGTCGGGACTGGATGGTAGGATATATTAGATGTTTGTTTGGACTGAATGGTAGGATACGTTAGACGTTTGTCTGGACTGGACGGTAACATATGTTGGATGTTTTTCTGGGATGGATGGTAGGATACGTTAGATTGCTGTCTGGACTGGATGGTAGGAAACATTAGATTGCTGTCTGGACTGGAGGTAGGATATGTTAGATGTTTTTCTGCACTGGAAGGTAGGATACGTTAGATGTTTTTCTGGACTGGATGGTAGGATACGTTAGATGTTTATCTGGACTGGACGGTAGGATACGTTAAGTGTTTGTCTGGACAGGATTGTAGGATACATGATATGTCTGTCTGGACTGGATGGTAGGATATGTTAGATGTTTGTTTGGACTGAATGGTAGGAAACATTAGATGTTTGTCTGAACTGGATGATAGGATCTGTTATATGTTTGTCTGCACTGGAAGGTATGATACGTTAGATGTTTTTCTGGACTGGAAGGAAGGATACGTTAGATGTTACCCTCTACTGGACGGTAGAATACTTTAGCTGTTTGTCTGGACTGGATTGTAGGATACGTTAGATTTTTTTCTGGACTGGATGGTAGGATACGTTAGATGTTTGTCTGGAGTGGATGGTAGGATATCCTAGATGTTTGTTTGGACTGGATGGTAGAATACGTTAGATGTTTGTATGAACTGGATGGTAGGAATCGATATGTGTTGATCTGGACTGAATGGTAGGATACATTAGATGTTTGTCTGGACTAAATGATAGGATACGATACATGTTTTTCTGGACCTGATGGTAGGATACGTTATATTACTG
Organism: Coregonus clupeaformis; assembly: GCF_020615455.1. Taxonomy (NCBI): domain Eukaryota; kingdom Metazoa; phylum Chordata; class Actinopteri; order Salmoniformes; family Salmonidae; genus Coregonus; species Coregonus clupeaformis. Next base: position 411,252 of record NW_025533558.1, read on the forward strand.
TCTGGACTGGAAGGGAGGCTTCGTTAGATGTTTGTCAATAATAGATGGCAGGATACGTCAGAAGTTCATCTGGACTGGATTGTAGTATACGTTAGATTTCAGTCTTGACTGGAAGGTAGGATACGTTAGATGTTTGTCTGGACTGGAAGGTAGAATACGTTAGATGTTTGTCTGGACTGGAAGGTAGGATATGTTAGAATGCTGTCTGGACTGGATGGTAAGATACGATGTATTACTGTCTGGACTGGAAGGTAGGATATGTTAGATGTTTGTCTGGACCGGATGGTATGATACGTTAGATGTTTGTCTGGACTAGAAGGGTAGGATATTTTAAATTGCTGTCTGGACTGGATGGTAGGATACGTTAGATGTTTGTCTGGACTGGATGGTAGGGTATGTTAGATGTTTGTCTGGACTGGATGGTAGGATACGTTAGATGTTTGTCTTGACTGGATGGTAGGATACGTTAGATGTTTGTCTGGACTCGACTGTAGGATTCGTTTGATATTTGTCTGGAATGGATGGTAGGATATGTTAGATTGCTGTCTGGACTGGATGGTAGGATACGTTATATTGCTGTACGTTAGATATTTGTCTGGACTGTATGGTAGGATACGTTATATGTTTGTGTGGACTGGATGGTAGGATACGTTAGATGTTTGTCTGGACTCGACTGTAGGATACGTTAGATGTTTGTCTGGACTGGAAGGTAGGATATGTTATATTGCTGTCTGGATTGGATGGTAGGATACGTTATATTGCTGTCTGGACTGGAAGGTAGGATACGTTAGATGTTTGTCTGTACTGGAAGGTAGGATACGTTAGATGTTTGTCTTGACTGGAAGGTAGGATACGTTAGATTGCTGTCTGGACTGGATGGTAGGATAAGATATATTGCTGTCTGGACTGGAAGGTAGGATACGTTAGATGTTTGTCTGGACTGGATGGTATGATACGTTAGATGTTTGTCTGGACTAGAAGGGTAGGATATGTTAAATTGCTGTCTGGACTGGATGGTAGGATACGTTATATTGCTGTCTGACTGGAAGGTAGGATACGTTAGATGTTTGTCTGGACTGGAAGGTAGGAATACGTTGGATGTTTGTCTGGACTGGAAGGTAGGATATGTTAGATTGCTGTCTGGACTGGATGGTAGGATACAATGTATTACTGTCTGGACTGGAAGGTAGGATTTGTTAGATGTTTGTCTGGACTGAATGGTATGATACGTTAGATGTTTCTCTGGACTAGAAGGGTAGGATATGTTAAATTGCTGTCTGGACTGGATGGTAGGATACGTTAGATATTTGTCTGGACTGGATGGTAGGATATGTTAAATCTTTGTCTGGACTGGATGGTAGGATACGTTAGATGTTTGTCTGGACTCGACTGTAGGATTCGTTAGATATTTGTCTGGACTGGATGGTAGGATATCTTAGATGTTTGTCTGCACTGGATGGTAGGCTACATTAGATGCTTGTCTGGACTCGTCGGTTGGATAGGTTAGATGTTTGTCTGGACTGGAAGGTAGGATACGTTAGATGTTTGTCTTGTCTGGCTGGTAGGATATGATCGATGTTTGTCTGGACTCGACGGTAGTATACATTAGATGTTTGTCTGGACTGGAAGGTAGGATACTTTAGAAGTTTGTCTGGACTTCAAGGTTGGATACGTTAGATGTTTGTCAGAACTGGACGGTAGGATACGTTAGATTGCTCTCTGGACTGGATGGTTGGAGACGTTAGATGTGTGTCTGGACTGGATGGTAGGATACGATAGATGGTTGTCTGGACTTGACGGTAGGATACGTTAGAAGTTTGTCTGGACTGGATGGTAGGATATATTAGCTGTATGTTTGAATGGTAGGATACATGTATGTACTCACTAAAAAACTGTTATCACTCCGGATAAGACCGTCTGCTAAATGACTAAATGTAAAGTAAATGTTTGTCTGGACTGGATGGTAGGATATGTTAGATGTTTGGCTGGACTGGACGGTAGGATATGTTAGATGTTTGTTTGGACTGGATGGTAGGATACATTAGATGTTTGTCTTGGCTGGACGGTAGGATATGTTAGATGTTTGTTTGGACTGGATGGTAGGATACATTAGATGTTTGTCTGGACTGGACGGTAGGATATGTTAGATGTTTGTTTGGACTGGATGGTAGGATACATTAGATGTTTGTCTGGACTCGAACATAGGAATCATTATGTGTTTCTCTGGACTTTATGGAAGGATATGCTAGATGTTTGTTTGTACTGGATGGTGGGATACGTTAAATGTTTGTATGACTGGATGATAGGAATCGTTATGTGTGTGTCTGGACTGGATGGTAGGATACGTTAGATGTTTGTCTGGACTGGAAAGTAGGATACATTAGATGTTTGCCTGGACTGGACGGTAGAATGCTTTAGATGTTTCCCTGGACTGGAAAGTAGGATACGTTAGATGTTTGCCTGGACTGGACGGTAGAATGCTTTAGATGTTTGTCTGGACTGGATGGTAGGATACGTTAGATGTTTTTCTGGACTGGATGGTAGGGAAACATGATATGTCTGTCGGGACTGGATGGTAGGATATATTAGATGTTTGTTTGGACTGAATGGTAGGATACGTTAGACGTTTGTCTGGACTGGACGGTAACATATGTTAGATGTTTTTCTGGGATGGATGGTAGGATACGTTAGATTGCTGTCTGGACTGGATGGTAGGAAACATTAGATTGCTGTCTGGACTGGAGGTAGGATATGTTAGATGTTTTTCTGCACTGGAAGGTAGGATACGTTAGATGTTTTTCTGGACTGGATGGTAGGATACGTTAGATGTTTATCTGGACTGGACGGTAGGATACGTTAAGTGTTTGTCTGGACAGGATTGTAGGATACATGATATGTCTGTCTGGACTGGATGGTAGGATATGTTAGATGTTTGTTTGGACTGAATGGTAGGAAACATTAGATGTTTGTCTGAACTGGATGATAGGATCTGTTATATGTTTGTCTGCACTGGAAGGTATGATACGTTAGATGTTTTTCTGGACTGGAAGGAAGGATACGTTAGATGTTACCCTCTACTGGACGGTAGAATACTTTAGCTGTTTGTCTGGACTGGATTGTAGGATACGTTAGATTTTTTTCTGGACTGGATGGTAGGATACGTTAGATGTTTGTCTGGAGTGGATGGTAGGATATCCTAGATGTTTGTTTGGACTGGATGGTAGAATACGTTAGATGTTTGTATGAACTGGATGGTAGGAATCGATATGTGTTGATCTGGACTGAATGGTAGGATACATTAGATGTTTGTCTGGACTAAATGATAGGATACGATACATGTTTTTCTGGACCTGATGGTAGGATACGTTATATTACTGTCTGGACTGGAAGGGAGGCTTCGTTAGATGTTTGTCAATAATAGATGGTAGGATACGTCAGAAGTTCATCTGGACTGGATTGTAGTATACGTTAGATTTCAGTCTTGACTGGAAGGTAGGATACGTTAGATGTTTGTCTGGACTGGATGGTAGGATACGTTAGATTTCAGTCTGGACTGGATGGTAGTATACGTTAGATTTCAGTCTGGACTGGATGTTAGGATATATTAGATGTTTGTCTGGACTGGACGGTAGAATACTTTAGATATTTGTCAGGACTGGATGGTAGGATACATTAGATGTTTGTCTGGACTGAACGGTAGAATACTTTAGATATTTGTCAGGACTGGATGGTAGGATACGTTAGATTTTTGTCTGGACTGGAAGGTAGGATACCTTAGATGTTTGTCTGGACAGGATGGTAGGATACATGAGATGTTTGTCTGGACTGGATGGTAGGATATGTTAGATGTTTGTCTGTACTGGAAGGGTAGGATACCTTAGATGTATTTTTGGAATTGATGGTAGGATACGTAAAATATTTTTCTGGACTAGACAATAGGATATGTTAGATGAATGACTGGACTGGATGGTAGGATACATTAGATTGCTTTCTGGACTGGATGGTAGGACACGTTAGATGTTTGTATGGACTGGATGTTGGGAAACTTTAGATGTTTGTCTGGACTGGACGGTAGAATACTTTAGATATTTGTCAGGACTGGATGGTAGGATACATTAGATGTTTGTCTGGACTGGACGGTAGAATACTTTAGATATTTGTCAGGACTGGATGGTAGGATACGTTAGATTTTTGTCTGGACTGGAAGGTAGGATACCTTAGATGTTTGTCTGGACAGGATGGTAGGATACATGAGATGTTTGTCTGGACTGGATGGTAGGAAACATTACATGTTTGTCTAAACTAAATGGTAGGATACGTTAGATGCTTGTCTGGACTGGATGGTAGGATACGTTGGATTGCTGTCTGGACTGTACAGTGGGATACGTTAGATTGCTGTCAGGACTGGACGGTAGGATATATTAGATGTTTGAATGGACTGGATTGTAGAACTCGTTAGAGATCTGTCTGTACAGGAAGGTATGATACGTTAGATGTTTTTTCTGGACTGGATGTTAGGATATATTAGATGTTTGTCTGGACTTGAAGGTAGGATATGTCAGATATTTGTCTGGAATGGATGGTAGGATATGTTAGATTGCTGTCTGTACTGGAAGGTATGATACGTTTGATGTTTGTCTGGACTGGATTGTAGGATACGTTTGATGTTTGTCTGGACTGGATGGTAGGATACGTTAGATTGCAATCTGTACTGAATGGTAGGATATAATGGATGTTTGTCTGGACTGGACGGTAGGATACATTAGATTGCTGTTTGGACTGGATGGTAGGACACCTTAGATTACTGTCTGGACTGGAAGGTAGGATACGTTAGATGTTTGTCTGGACTGGAAGGTAGGACACGTTAGATGTTTGTCTGGACTGGATGGTAGGATACGTTAGATGTTTGTCTGGACTGGAAGGTAGGATACGTTAGATGTTTGTCTGGACTGGAAGGTAGAATACTTTAGATGTTTGTCTGGACTGGAAGGTAGGATACGTTAGATGTTTTTCTGGACTGGATGGTAGGATACATTACATGTTTTTCTGGACTGGATGGTAGGATACATCACATGTTTGTCTGGACTGGATACTAGGATACGTTAGATGTTTGTCTGGACTGGGAGGTAGGATACGTTAGATGTATTTTTGGAATTGATGGTAGGATACGTAAAATATTTGTCTGGACTAGACAATAGGTTATGTTAGATTAATGACTGGACTGGATGGTAGGATACATTAGATTGCTTTCTGGACTGGATGGTAGGACACGTTAGATGTTTGTATGGACTGGATGTTGGGATACGTTAGATGTTTGTCTGAACTGGATGGTAGGATATATTAGATGTTTGTATGCACTGGATGGTAGGTTACATTAGATGTTTGTCTGGACTGGAATGTATGATATTTTAGATGTTTTTCTGGAATGGATGGTAGGATACATTAGATGTTTGGCTTGACTGGATGGTAGGAAACGTTAGAATGCTGTCTGGACTGGACGGAAGGACACATTAGATTGCTGTCTGCACTGGATGGTAGGACAAATTAGATGTTTGTCTGGACTGGATGGTAGGATACGTTAGATGTTTGTCTGGACTGGAATGTAGGATATTTTAGATGTTTTTCTGGAATGGACGATATGATACGTTAGATTGTTTATTGGACTGGATGGTAGGATACATTACATGTTTGTCTGGACTGGATGGTAGGATACGTTAGATTGCTGGCTGGACTGGATGGTAGGATACGTTAGATTGCTGGCTGGACTGGATGGTAGGATACGTTAGATTGCTGTCTGGACTGGATGGTAGGATACGTTAGATGTTTGTCTGGATTGGAAGGTAGGATACGTTATATGTTTGTCTGGACAGGAAGGTAGGATTGTTCGATTTTGTCTGGACTGGACGTTAGGATACCTTAGATATTTGTCTGGACTGGATGGTAAATACATTAGATGTTTGTCTGGACTGGATGGTAGGATGCTTTAGATGTTTGTCTGTACTAGAAGATAGGATACGTTAGATTTTTTTTCTGGACTGGATGGTAGGATACGTTAGATGTATTCCTGGACTGGATGTTAAGATATGTTAGATGTTTGTCTGTACTGGACGGTAGGATACGTTAGATTGATGTCTGTACTGGATGGTAGGACACGCTAGATGTTTGTTTGGACTGGAAAGTAGGATTCGTTATATGTTTTTCTGGACTGGATGGTAGGATATATTAGATGTTTGTCTGGAATAGAATGTAGGATACGTTAGATGGTTGTCTGGACTGGACGGTAGGATACGTTAGATATTTGTGTGGACTGGATGTTGGGATACGTTAGATGTTTGTCTGAACTTGATGGTAGGATATATTAGATGTTTTTATGGACTGGACGGTAGGATACGTTAGATGTTTGTCTGGACTGGATGGTAGGATACGTTAGATGTTTGTCAGGACTGGATGTTGGGATACGTTAGATGTTTGTCTGAACTTGATGGTAGGATACATTAGATCTTTTTATGGACTGGACGGTAGGATACGTTAGATGTTTGTCTGGACTGGATGGTAGGATACGTTAGATTGTTGATTGGACTGGATGGTAGGATATGTTAGATTGCTGTCTGGACTGGATGGTAGGATATGTTAGATGTTTGTCTGGACTGGATGATAGGATACATTACATGTTTGTCTGGACTGGATGGTAGGATACGTTAGATGTTTGTCTGGACTGGACGGTAGGATACGTTAGATTGATGTCGGTACTGGATGGTAGGACACACTAGATGTTTGTTTGGATTGGAAGGTAGGATTAGTTAGATGTTTTTCTGGACTGGATGGTAGGATATATTAGATGTTTGTCTGGACTAGAATGTAGGATACGTTAGATGTTTGTCTGGACTGGACGGTAGGATACATTAGATATTTGTGTGGACTGGATGTTGGGATACGTTAGATGTTTTTTCTGAACTGGATGGTAGGATATATTAGATGTTTTTATGGACTGGACGGTAGGATACGTTAGATGTTTGTCTGGACTGGATGGTAGGATATGTTAGATGTTTGTCTGTACTGGAAGGGTAGGATACCTTAGATGTATTTTTGGAATTGATGGTAGGATACGTAAAATATTTTTCTGGACTAGACAATAGGATATGTTAGATGAATGACTGGACTGGATGGTAGGATACATTAGATTGCTTTCTGGACTGGATGGTAGGACACGTTAGATGTTTGTATGGACTGGATGTTGGGAAACTTTAGATGTTTGTCTGAACTGGATGGTAGGATACATTAGATGTTTGTATGGACTGGATGGTAGGTTACATTAGATGTTTGTCTGGACTGGAATGTGTGATATTTTAATGTTTTTCTGGAATGGATGGTAGAATACATTAGATGTTTGTCTTGACTGGATGGTAGGATACGTTAGATTGCTGTCTGGACTGGAATGTAGAATATTTTAGATGTTTTTTTGGAATGGACGATAGGATACGTTAGATTGTTTTTTGGACTGGATGGTAGGATACATTACATGTTTGTCTGGACTGGATGGTAGGATAAGTTAGATTGTTGTCTGGACTGTGTGGTAGGATACGTTAGATTGCTGTCTGGACTGGATGGTAGGATACGTTAGATGTTTGTCTGGATTGGAAGGTAGGATACGTTATATGTTTGTCTGGACGGGAAAGTAGGATTGTTCGATTTTGTCTGGACTGGACGTTTGGATACCTTATATTTGTCTGAACTGGATGGTAAATACATTAGATGTTTGTCTGGACTGGATGGTAGGATGCTTTAGATGTTTGTCTCTACTGGAAGGTAGGATACGTTAGATGTTTTTTCTGGACTGGATGGTAGGATACATTAGATGTATTCCTGGACTGGATGTTACGATATGTTAGATGTTTGTCTGGACTGGACGGTAGGATACGTTACATGTTTGTCTGGACTGGATGGTAGGATACGTTAGATGTTTGTCTGGACTGGACGGTAAGATACGTTAGATGTTTGTCTGGACTGGAAGGTAGGACACGCTACATGTTTGTTTGGACTGGAAAGTAGGATTCGTTAGATGTTTTTCTGGACTGGAATGTAGGATATATTAGATGTTTATCTGGACTAGAATGTAGGATACGTTAGATGTTTGTCTGGACTGGACGGTAGGATACGTTAGATATTTGTCTGGACTGGATGGTAGGATTCATTAGATGTTTGTCTGGACTGGATGGTAGGATACGTTAGATGTTTGTCTGGACTGGAAGGTAGGATACGTTAGATGTTTTTCTGGACTGGATGGTAAGATACATTACATATTTGTCTGGACTGGATGGTAGGATTCATTAGATGTTTTTCTGGACTGGATGGTAGGATACATTACATGTTTGTCTGAACTGGATGGTAGGATACGTTAGATGTTTGTCTGTACTGGAAGTGTAGGATACCTTAGATCTATTTTTGGAATTGATGGTAGGATACGTAAAATATTTGTCTGGACTAGACAATAGGATATGTTAGATTAATGACTGGACTGGATGGGAGGAAACATTAGATTGCTGTCTGGACTGGATGGTAGGATACGTTAGATGTTTGTATGGACTGGATGGTAGGACACGTTAGATGTTTGTATGGACTGGAATGTAGGATATTTTAGATGTTTTTCTGGAATGGATGGTAGGATACGTTAGATGTTTGTCTGGACTGGATGGTAGGATACATTACATGTTTGTCTGGATTGGATGGTAGGATAAGTTAGATGTTTGTCTGGACTGGATGGTAGGATACATTACATGTTTGTCTGGATTGGATGGTAGGATACATTACATGTTTGTCTGGATTGGATGGTAGGATAAGTTAGATGTTTGTCTGGACTGGATGGTAGGATACGTTAGATTGCTGTCTGGACTGTGTGGTAGGATACGTTAGATTGCTATCTGGACTGGAAGGTAGGATAAATTAGATTTGTGTCTAGACTGGAAGGTGGAATATGTTAGACTGCTGTCTGGACTGGAAGGTAGGATTAGTTAAATTGCTATCTGGACTGGAAGGTAGGATTAGTTTGATGTTTTTCTGGACTTGAAGGTAGGATACGTTAGATTGATGTCTGGACTGGAAGGTAGGATAAGTTAGATTGATGTCTGGACTGGAAGGTAGGATTAGTTAAATTGCTATCTGGACTGGAAGGTAGGATTAGTTTGATGTTTTTCTGGACTTGAAGGTAGGATACGTTAGATTGATGTCTGGACTGGAAGGTAGGATAAGTTAGATTGATGTCTGGACTGGACGGTAGGATATGTTAGATGTTAGTCTGGACAGAATGGTAGAATATGTTAAATTCCTGTCTGCACTGGAAGGTAGGATACATTAAATTGCTATCTGAACTTGATGGTAGGATACGTTTTATGTTTGTCAGGACAAGAAGGTATGATACGTAAGATGTTTGTTTGGACTGAATTGTAGGATATGTTACATGTTTGTTGGACTGGATGATAAGATACGTTAGCTGTTTGTCTGGACTGAATGGTAGGATACGTTAGATGTTTGTCTGGACTGGAAAGTAGGATACGTTAGATTGCTGTCTGGACTGGAAGGTAGGATAAGTTAGATGTTTGTCTGTACTGGAAGGTAGGATACTTTAGTTGTTTGTTGGACTGGATGATAGGATACGTTAAATAATAATACTAATAATATGCCATTTAGCAGACGCTTTTATCCAAAGCGACTTACAGTCATGCGTGCATACATTTTTTGTGTATGGGTGGTCCCGGGGATCGAACACACTACCTTGGCATTACAAGCGCCGTGCTCTACCAGCTGAGCTAAAGAGGACCATGGTTGTCTGGACTGAATGGTAGGATACGTTCGATTGCTGTCTGGACTGGAAAGGAGGATACCTTAGATTGTTCTCTGCACTGGAAGGTAGGATACGTTAGATGTTTGTCTGGACTGGATGGTATGATAATTTAGATGTTTGTCTGGACTGGAAGGTAGGATAGGTTAGATTGATGTCTAGACTGGAAGGCAGGATACCTTATATTGCTCTTTGGACTGGACGGTAGGATACGTTACATGTTTGTCTGGACTGGATGGTAGGATAATTTAGATGTTTGTCTGGACTGGATGGTAGGATACATTACATGTTTGTATGGACTGGATGGTAGGATACATTAGATGTTTGTCTGGACTGGACGGGAGGATACGTTAGATTGATGTCTGTACTGGATGGTAGGACACGCTAGATGTTTGTTTGGACTAGAATGTAGGATTCGTTAGATGTTTCTCTGGACTGGATGGTAGGATATATTAGATTGCTGTCAGTACTGGATGGTAGGACACGTTAGATGTTTGTCTGGACTGGATGGTAGGATACGTTAGATGTTTGTCTGGACTGGAATGTAGGATATGTTACATGTTTGTTGGACTGGATGGTAGGATACTTTAGATGTTTGTTGGACTGGATGATAAGATACGTTAGATGTTTGTCTGGACTGAATGGTAGGATACTTTAGATGTTTGTTGGACTGGATGATAAGATACGTTAGATGTTTGTCTGGACTGAATGGTAGGATACGTTAGATGTTTGTCTGGACTGGAAAGTAGGATACGTTAGATTGCTGTCTGGACTGGAAGGCAGGATAGGTTAGATGTTTGTCTGGACTGAATGGTAGGATACGTTAGATTGCTGTCTGGACTGGAAGGGAGGATACCTTAGATTGTTCTCTGTACTGGAAGGTAGGATACTTTAGATGTTTGTCTGGACTGGATGGTAGGATAATTTAGATGTTTATCTGGACTGGATGGTAGGAAACGTTAGATGTTTGTCTGGACTGGACGGGAGGATACGTAAGACATTTGTCTGAAATTAATGGTAGATAATGTTAAATTGCTGTCTGAACTGGATGGTAGGATACGTTAGATGTTTTTTCTGGACTGGATGGTATGATACGTTAGATGTTTGTCTGGACTAGATGGTAGGATACATTAGATGTTTGTATGGACTGGATGTTAGGATACATTAGATGTTAGTCTGGACTGGATGGTAGGATATGTTAGATGTTTGTCTGGACTGGAAGGTAGGAGACGTCAGATTGTTCTCTGGACTGGATGGTATGATACGTTAGATGGCTGTCTGGACTGGAATGTCTGTCGATCGTGGAGAGGAAAGCACATGGAGAGAGAGATCAATAGAATACCTGCTGAATCCATTAGCTTGATTAAAAAGGGTTAGAGGGGGGGAGAGAGAGAGAGAGCCTTTCTCTTTCCTCCTCCTCCTCATCCACCGCCTTCGCCTTCGCCTTCTCCTTTTCCTCCTCATCTGAGAGGGAAAGAGAGAGAGAGAGAGAGAGAGAGAGAGAGAGAGAGAGAGAGAGAGAGAGAGAGAGAGAGAGAGAGAGAGAGAGAGAGAGAGAGAGAGAGAGAGAGAGAGAGAGAGAGAGAGAGAGAGAGAGAGAGAGAGAGAAACAGTAACAAAGAGGGAGGGAGCGAGAGAGAGAGAGAGAGAGAGAGAGAGAGAGAGAGAGAGAGAGAGAGAGAGAAGAGAGAGAGAGAGAGAGAGAGTACAGCCAGGCCGGGAACAGACCCAGTACAGCCAGGCAGTGAACAGACCCAATACAGCCAGGCAGTGAACAGACCCAGTACAGCCAGGAGAATAACGATGGTGTGAAGCAAGCACACTAATAAAAAGTGTTGGGGGAATAAAAGTAGTGTGCCAAAAAGTCAGCTTGGGTATTTATGTTGTTTGTGTGTTGTTGTGTTGCTGAGCACAGTGAAGAAGGTGCAGTGATGCCGAAACCTTGGTGGTGTCTTTCCCAATAAATGACTGGGAGTTTATACATAGAGTATGTGACCCTCTCTTTATTTCGTTTTTGTAGATCGAGCAACTGGGGCTTTCATAGTATTGTTCAGAGTTTTATATCGTGTCTAGTTCGAGAAGTGTATTGAATCGTTCCCCAAAATACACTACATAACGTGTAACTCTTTTATATTCAGTGTTCTGCTACATGGACATCCTGTTTACTATGCATGATGCACTGGTGGTATGGCATCTTCTTATACCCGTAATGGTTTGGTGTGATAGGAGGGATGGTATTTAATCATTGTGTGTGTGTGTGTGTGTGTGTGTGCGTGCGTGCTTGTGTACCTGAGGAGGTGGAAGGGGATTTAATCATCATGCTTGTCTGTGTGGAGGTGGGAGGGGATCGCAGGGATTCACAATTAACCGGGTGTTCTAAGTCATAAATACCAAGAAAAGTGTTCCTAGTATTCATCAGTCACAGTCCCGTAGAAACATGAGAGGGAGAGAGAGGATGTAATGAAATGTGGAGTTGATCTATGACACAGCGAGAGGGTTTGTTTTAAATGATGCCGTCTGGACACATCCTTCGCAGTATTCCTTTCATGTGTGCTCAATCATATTACACCCCCTTCAGAAGGATGGATGGAGAACCACACCCCCTTCAGAAGGATGGATGGAGAACCACACCCCCTTCAGATGGATGGATGGAGAACCACACCCTCTTCAGATGGAAGGATGGAGAACCACACCCCCTTCAGATGGATGGATGGAGAACCACACCCTCTTCAGATGGAAGGATGGAGAACCACACCCCCTTCAGATGGATGGATGGAGAACCACACCCCCTTCAGATGGATGGATGGAGAACCACACCCCCTTCAGATGGATGGATGGAGAACCACACCCCCTTCAGATTGATGGATGGAGAACCACACCCCCTTCAGAAGGATGGATGGAGAACCACACCCCCTTCAGATGGATGGATGGAGAACCACACCCTCTTCAGATGGAAGGATGGAGAACCACACCCCCTTCAGATGGATGGATGGAGAACCACACCCTCTTCAGATGGAAGGATGGAGAACCACACCCCCTTCAGATGGAGGGATGGATGGAGAACCACACCCCCTTCAGATGGAGAGATGGATGGAGAACCAAACCCCCTTCAGATGGAGGGATGGATGGAGAACCAAACCCCCTTCAGATGGAGGGATGGATGGAGAACCAAACCCCCTTCAGTTGGAGGGATGGAGAACCACACCCCATTCAGATGGAGGGATGGAGAACCACACCCCCTTCAGATGGAGGGATGGAGAACCACACCCCCTTCAGATGGAGGGATGGATGGAGAACCACACCCTCTTCAGATGGAGGGATGGATGGAGAACCACACCCTCTTCAGATGGAGGGATGGATGGAGAACCACACCCCCTTCAGATGGATGGATGGAGAACCACACCCCCTTCAGATGGAGGGATGGAGAACCAAACCCCCTTCAGATGGAGGGATGGATGGAGAACCAAACCCCCTTCAGATGGAAGGATGGATGGAGAACCAAACCCCCTTCAGATGGAGGGATGGATGGAGAACCACACCAGCTTCAGATGGAGGGATGGAGAACCACACCCCGTTCAGATGGAGAGATGGAGAACCACACCCCCTTCAGATGGAGGGATGGAGAACCACACCCTCTTCAGATGGAGGGATGGATGGAGAACCACACCCCCTTCAGATGGAGGGATGGAGAACCACACCCCCTTCAGATGGAGGGATGGAGAACCACACCCTCTTCAGATGGAGGGATGGATGGAGAACCACACCCCCTTCAGATGGAGATGGATGGAGAACCAAACCCCCTTCAGATGGAGGGATGGATGGAGAACCAAACCCCCTTCAGATGGAAGGATGGATGGAGAACCACACCCCCTTCAGATGGAGGGATGGAGAACCACACCCCCCTTCAGATGGAGGGATGGAGAACCACACCCCCTTAAGATGGAGAGATGGATGGAGAACCAAATCCCCCTTCAGATGGAGGGATGGAGAACCACACCCCCTTCAGATGGAGGGATGGATGGAGAACCACACCCCCTTCAGATGGAGAGATGTATAAAGAACCAAACCCCCTTCAGATGGAGGGATGGATGGAGAACCAAACCCCCTTCAGATGGAGGGATGGATGGAGAACCAAAACCCCTTCAGATGGAGGGATGGATGGAGAACCAAACCCCCTTCAGATGGAGGGATGGATGGAGAACCAAACCCCCTTCAGATGGAGGGATGGATGGAGAACCAAACCCCCTTCAGATGGAGGGATGGAGAACCAAACCCCCTTCAGATGGAGGGATGGAGAACCAAACCCCCTTCAGATGGAAGGATAGAGAACCACACCCCCTTCAGATGGAGGGATGGATGGAGAACCAAACCCCCTTCAGATGGAAGAATGGATGGAGAACCACACCCCCTTCAGATGGAAGGATGGAGAACCACACACCCTTCAGATGGAGGGATGGAGAAACACACCCCCTTCAGATGGAGGGATGGATGGAGAACCAAACCCTCTTCAGATGGAGGGATGGAGAACCAAACCCCCTTCAGATGGAAGGATGGATGGAGAACCACACCCCCTTCAGATGGAGGGATGGAGAACCAAACCCCCTTCATATGGAGGGATGGATGGAGAACCAAACCCCCTTCAGATGGAGGGATGGATGGAGAACCAAACCCCCTTCATATGGAGGGATGGATGGAGAACCAAACCCCCTTCAGATGGAAGGATGGATGGAGAACCACACCCCCTTCAGATGGAGAGATGGAGAAACACAACCCCTTCAGATGGAAGGATAGAGAACCACACCCCCTTCAGATGGAGGGATGGATGGAGAACCACACCCCCTTCAGATGGAGGGATGGAGAACCAAACCCCCTTCAGATGGAGGGATGGATGGAGAACCAAACCCCCTTCAGATGGAGGGATGGATGGAGAACCACACCCCCTTCAGATGGAGGGATGGATGGAGAACCAAACCCCCTTCAGATGGAGGGATGGATGGAGAACCAAACCCCTTTCAGATGGAAGGATGGATGGAGAACCACACCCCCTTCAGATGGAGGGATGGAGAACCAGACCCCCTTCAGATGAAGGGATGGAGAACCACACCCCCTTCAGATGGAGGGATGGAGAACCACACCCCCTTCATATGGAGGGATGGATGGAGAAACACACCCCCTTCAAATGGAGGGATGGAGAACCACACCCCCTTCAGATGGAGGGATGGATGGAGAACCACACCCCCTTCAGATGGAGGGATGGAGAACCACACCCCCTTCAGATGGAGGGATGGATGGAGATCCAAACCCCCTTCAGATGGAAGGATGGATGGAGAACCAAACCCCCTTCAGATGGAGGGATGGATGGAGAACCACACCCGCTTCAGATGGAGGGATGGAGAACCACACCCCCTTCAGATGGAGAGATGGAGAACCACACCCCCTTCAGATGGAGGGATGGAGAACCACACCCTCTTCAGATGGAGGGATGGATGGAGAACCACAACCCCTTCAGATGGAGGGATGGAGAACCACACCCCCTTCAGATGGAGGGATGGAGAACCACACCCTCTTCAGATGGAGGGATGGATGGAGAACCACACCCCCTTCAGATGGAGGGATGGAGAACCAAACCCCCTTCAGATGGAGGGATGGATGGAGAACCAAACCCCCTTCAGATGGAAGGATGGATGGAGAACCACACCCCCTTCAGATCGAGGGATGGAGAACCACACCCCCTTCAGATGGAGGGATGGAGAACCACACCCCCTTAAGATGGAGAGATGGATGGAGAACCAAATCCCCTTCAGATGGAGGGATGGAGAACCACACCCCCTTCAGATGGAGGGATGGATGGAGAACCACACCCCCTTCAGATGGAGAGATGTATAAAGAACCAAACCCCCTTCAGATGGAGGGATGGATGGAGAACCAAACCCCCTTCAGATGGAGGGATGGATGGAGAACCAAACCCCCTTCAGATGGAGGGATGGATGGAGAACCAAACCCCCTTCAGATGGAGGGATGGATGGAGAACCAAACCCCCTTCAGATGGAGGGATGGATGGAGAACCAAACCCCCTTCAGATGGAGGGATGGATGGAGAACCAAACCCCCTTCAGATGGAGGGATGGAGAACCAAACCCCCTTCAGATGGAAGGATAGAGAACCACACCCCCTTCAGATGGAGGGATGGATGGAGAACCAAACCCCCTTCAGATGGAAGGATGGATGGAGAACCACACCCCCTTCAGATGGACGGATGGAGAACCACACCCCCTTCAGATGGAGGGATGGAGAACCACACCCCCCTTCAGATGGAGGGATGGATGGGGAACCAAACCCTCTTCAGATGGAGGGATGGAGAACCAAACCCCCTTCAGATGGAAGGATGGATGGAGAACCACACCCCCTTCAGATGGAGGGATGGAGAACCAAACCTCCTTCATATGGAGGGATGGATGGAGAACCAAACCCCTTCAGATGGACGGATGGAGAACCAAACCCCCTTCAGATGGAAGGATAGAGAACCACACCCCCCTTCAGATGGAGGGATGAATGGAGAACCACACCCCCTTCAGATGGAGGGATGGATGGAGAACCACACCCCCCTTCAGATGGAGGGATGGAGAACCAAACCCCCTTCAGATGGAAGGATAGAGAACCACACCCCCTTCAGATGGAGGGATGGATGGAGAACCACACCGCCTTCAGATGGAGGGATGGATGGAGAACCACACCCCCTTCAGATGGAGGGATGGAGAACCAAACCCCCTTCAGATGGAGGGATGGATGGAGAACCAAACCCCCTTCAGATGGAGGGATGGATGGAGAACCAAACCCCCTTCAGATGGAGGGATGGATGGAGAACCAAACCCCCTTCAGATGGAAGGATGGATGGAGAACCACACCCCCTTCAGATGGAGAGATGGAGAAACACAACCCCTTCAGATGGAAGGATAGAGAACCACACCCCCTTCAGATGGAGGGATGGATGGAGAACCACACCTCCTTCAGATGGAGGGATGGAGAACCAAACCCCCTTCAGATGGAGGGATGGATGGAGAACCAAACCCCCTTCAGATGGAGGGATGGATGGAGAACCACACCCCCTTCAGATGGAGGGATGGATGGAGAACCAAACCCCCTTCAGATGGAGGGATGGATGGAGAACCAAACCCCCTTCAGATGGAGGGATGGAGAAACCAAACCCCCTTCAGATGGAAGGATAGAGAACCACACCCCCTTCAGATGGAGGGATGGATGGAGAACCAAACCCCCTTCAGATGGAAGGATGGATGGAGAACCACACCCCCTTCAGATGGAAGGATGGAGAACCACACCCCCTTCAGATGGAGGGATGGAGAACCACACCCCCTTCAGATGGAGGGATGGATGGAGAACCAAACCCTCTTCAGATGGAGGGATGGAGAACCAAACCCCCTTCAGATGGAAGGATGGATGGAGAACCACACCCCCTTCAGATGGAGGGATGGAGAACCAAACCTCCTTCATATGGAGGGATGGATGGAGAACCAAACCCCCTTCAGATGGAGGGATGGAGAACCACACCCCCTTCAGATGGAGAGATGGAGAACCACACCCCCTTCAGATGGAGGGATGGAGAACCACACCCTCTTCAGATGGAGGGATGGATGGAGAACCACAACCCCTTCAGATGGAGGGATGGAGAACCACACCCCCTTCAGATGGAGGGATGGAGAACCACACCCTCTTCAGATGGAGGGATGGATGGAGAACCACACCCCCCTTCAGATGGAGGGATGGAGAACCAAACCCCCTTCAGATGGAGGGATGGATGGAGAACCAAACCCCCTTCAGATGGAAGGATGGATGGAGAACCACACCCCCTTCAGATCGAGGGATGGAGAACCACACCCCCTTCAGATGGAGGGATGGAGAACCACACCCCCTTAAGATGGAGAGATGGATGGAGAACCAAATCCCCTTCAGATGGAGGGATGGAGAACCACACCCCCTTCAGATGGAGGGATGGATGGAGAACCACACCCCCTTCAGATGGAGAGATGTATAAAGAACCAAACCCCTTCAGATGGAGGGATGGATGGAGAACCAAACCCCCTTCAGATGGAGGGATGGATGGAGAACCAAACCCCCTTCAGATGGAGGGATGGATGGAGAACCAAACCCCCTTCAGATGGAGGGATGGATGGAGAACCAAACCCCTTCAGATGGAGGGATGGATGGAGAACCAAACCCCCTTCAGATGGAGGGATGGATGGAGAACCAAACCCCCTTCAGATGGAGGGATGGAGAACCAAACCCCCTTCAGATGGAAGGATAGAGAACCACACCCCCTTCAGATGGAGGGATGGATGGAGAACCAAACCCCCTTCAGATGGAAGGATGGATGGAGAACCACACCCCCTTCAGATGGACGGATGGAGAACCACACCCCCTTCAGATGGAGGGATGGAGAACCACACCCCCTTCAGATGGAGGGATGGATGGGGAACCAAACCCTCTTCAGATGGAGGGATGGAGAACCAAACCCCCTTCAGATGGAAGGATGGATGGAGAACCACACCCCCTTCAGATGGAGGGATGGAGAACCAAACCTCCTTCATATGGAGGGATGGATGGAGAACCAAACCCCCTTCAGATGGACGGATGGAGAACCAAACCCCCTTCAGATGGAAGGATAGAGAACCACACCCCCTTCAGATGGAGGGATGAATGGAGAACCACACCCCCTTCAGATGGAGGGATGGATGGAGAACCACACCCCCTTCAGATGGAGGGATGGAGAACCAAACCCCCTTCAGATGGAAGGATAGAGAACCACACCCCCTTCAGATGGAGGGATGGATGGAGAACCACACCGCCTTCAGATGGAGGGATGGATGGAGAACCACACCCCCTTCAGATGGAGGGATGGAGAACCAAACCCCCTTCAGATGGAGGGATGGATGGAGAACCAAACCCCCTTCAGATGGAGGGATGGATGGAGAACCAAACCCCCTTCAGATGGAGGGATGGATGGAGAACCAAACCCCCTTCAGATGGAAGGATGGATGGAGAACCACACCCCCTTCAGATGGAGAGATGGAGAAACACAACCCCTTCAGATGGAAGGATAGAGAACCACACCCCCTTCAGATGGAGGGATGGATGGAGAACCACACCTCCTTCAGATGGAGGGATGGAGAACCAAACCCCCTTCAGATGGAGGGATGGATGGAGAACCAAACCCCCTTCAGATGGAGGGATGGATGGAGAACCACACCCCTTCAGATGGAGGGATGGATGGAGAACCAAACCCCCTTCAGATGGAGGGATGGATGGAGAACCAAACCCCCTTCAGATGGAGGGATGGAGAACCAAACCCCCTTCAGATGGAAGGATAGAGAACCACACCCCCTTCAGATGGAGGGATGGATGGAGAACCAAACCCCCTTCAGATGGAAGGATGGATGGAGAACCACACCCCCTTCAGATGGAAGGATGGAGAACCACACCCCCTTCAGATGGAGGGATGGAGAACCACACCCCCTTCAGATGGAGGGATGGATGGAGAACCAAACCCTCTTCAGATGGAGGGATGGAGAACCAAACCCCCTTCAGATGGAAGGATGGATGGAGAACCACACCCCCTTCAGATGGAGGGATGGAGAACCAAACCTCCTTCATATGGAGGGATGGATGGAGAACCAAACCCCCTTCAGATGGAGGGATGGAGAACCAAACCCCCTTCAGATGGAAGGATAGAGAACCACACCCCCTTCAGATGGAGGGATGAATGGAGAACCACACCCCCTTCAGATGGAGGGATGGATGGAGAACCACACCCCCTTCAGATGGAGGGATGGAGAACCACACCCCCTTCATATGGAGGGAGGAATGGAGAACCACACCCCCTTCAGATGGAGGGATGGATGGAGAACCAAACCACCTTCAGATGGAGGGATGGAGAACCACACCCCCTTCAGATGGAGGGATGGATGGAGAACCACACCCCCTTCAGATGGAGGGATGGAGAACCAAACCCCCTTCAGATGGAAGGATAGAGAACCACACCCCCTTCAGATGGAGGGATGGATGGAGAACCACACCGCCTTCAGATGGAGGGATGGATGGAGAACCACACCCCCTTCAGATGGAGGGATGGAGAACCAAACCCCCTTCAGATGGAGGGATGGATGGAGAACCAAACCCCCTTCAGATGGAGGGATGGATGGAGAACCAAACCCCCTTCAGATGGAGGGATGGATGGAGAACCAAACCCCCTTCAGATGGAAGGATGGATGGAGAACCACACCCCCTTCAGATGGAGAGATGGAGAAACACAACCCCTTCAGATGGAAGGATAGAGAACCACACCCCCTTCAGATGGAGGGATGGATGGAGAACCACACCTCCTTCAGATGGAGGGATGGAGAACCAAACCCCCCTTCAGATGGAGGGATGGATGGAGAACCAAACCCCCTTCAGATGGAGGGATGGATGGAGAACCACACCCCCTTCAGATGGAGGGATGGATGGAGAACCAAACCCCCTTCAGATGGAGGGATGGATGGAGAACCAAACCCCTTTCAGATGGAAGGATGGATGGAGAACCACACCCCCTTCAGATGGAGGGATGGAGAACCAGACCCCCTTCAGATGAAGGGATGGAGAACCACACCCCCTTCAGATGGAGGGATGGAGAACCACACCCCCCTTCATATGGAGGGATGGATGGAGAACCACACCCCCTTCAGATGGAGGGATGGAGAACCACACCCCCTTCAGATGGAGGGATGGATGGAGAACCACACCCCCTTCAGATGGAGGGATGGAGAACCACACCCCCTTCAGATGGAGGGATGGATGGAGAACCAAACCCCCTTCAGATGGAGGGATGGATGGAGAACCAAACCCCCTTCAGATGGAGGGATGGATGGAGAACCACACCCCCTTCAGATGGAGGGATGCAGAACCACACCCCATTCAGATGGAGGGATGGATGGAGAACCACACCCCCTTCAGATGGAGGGATGGAGAACCAAACCCCCTTCAGATGGAGGGATGGATGGAGAACCAAACCCCCTTCAGATGGAGGGATGGATGGAGAACCAAACCCAATTCAGATGGAGGGATGGATGGAGAACCAAACCCCCTTCAGATGGAGGGATGGAGAACCAAACCCCCTTCAGATGGAGGGATGGATGGAGAACCAAACCCCCTTCAGATGGAGGGATGGATGGAGAACCAAACCCCCTTCAGATGGAGGGATGGAGAACCACACCCCCTTCCGATGGAGGGATGGATGGAGAACCAAACCCCCTTCAGATGGAGAGATGGATGGAGAACCAAACCCCCTTCAGATGGAGGGATGGAGAACCAAACCCCCTTCAGATGGAGGGATGGATGGAGAACCAAACCCCCTTCAGGTGGAGGGATGGAGAACCAAACCCCCTTCAGATGGAGGGATGGAGAACCACACCCCCTTCAGATGGAGGGATGGAGAACCACACCCCCTTCAGATGGAGGGATGGATGGAGAACCAAACCCCCTTCAGATGGAGGGATGGATGGAGAACCAAACCCCCTTCAGATGGAGGGATGGAGAACCACACCCCCTTCAGATGGAGGGATGGATGGAGAACCAAACCCCCTTCAGATGGAGAGATGGATGGAGAACCACACCCCCTTCAGATGGATGGATGGAGAACCACACCCTCTTCAGATGGAGGGATGGATGGAGAACCAAACCCCCTTCAGATGGAGAGATGGATGGAGAACCAAACCCCCTTCAGATGGAGGGATGGATGGAGAACCAAACCCCCTTCAGATGGAGGGATGGATGGAGAACCACACCCCCTTCAGATGGAGGGATGGATGGAGAACCACACCCCCTTCAGATGGAGGGATGGAGAACCAAACCCCCTTCAGATGGAGGGATGGATGGAGAACCAAACCCCCTTCAGATGGAGGGATGGATGGAGAACCAAACCCCCTTCAGATGGAGGGATGGAGAACCACACCCCCTTCAGATGGAGGGATGGAAGGAGAACCACACCCCCTTCAGATGGAGGGATGGAGAACCAAACCCCCTTCAGATGGAAGGATAGAGAACCACACCCCCTTCAGATGGAGGGATGAATGGAGAACCACACCCCCTTCAGATGGAGGGATGGATGGAGAACCACACCCCCTTCAGATGGAGGGATGGATGGAGATCCACACCCCCTTCAGATGGAGGGATGGAGAACCAAACCCCCTTCAGATGGAGGGATGGATGGAGAACCAAACCCCCTTCAGATGGAGGGATGGATGGAGAACCAAACCCCCTTCAGATGGAGGGATGGATGGAGAACCAAACCCCCTTCAGATGGAAGGATGGATGGAGAACCACACCCCCTTCAGATGGAGAGATGGAGAAACACAACCCCTTCAGATGGAAGGATAGAGAACCACACCCCCTTCAGATGGAGGGATGGATGGAGAACCACACCCCCTTCAGATGGAGGGATGGAGAACCAAACCCCCTTCAGATGGAGGGATGGATGGAGAACCAAACCCCCTTCAGATGGAGGGATGGATGGAGAACCACACCCCCTTCAGATGGAGGGATGGATGGAGAACCAAACCCCCTTCAGATGGAGGGATGGATGGAGAACCAAACCCCCTTCAGATGGAAGGATGGATGGAGAACCACACCCCCTTCAGATGGAGGGATGGAGAACCAGACCCCCTTCAGATGAAGGGATGGAGAACCACACCCCCTTCAGATGGAGGGATGGAGAACCACACCCCCTTCATATGGAGGGATGGATGGAGAACCACACCCCCTTCAGATGGAGGGATGGAGAACCACACCCCCTTCAGATGGAGGGATGGATGGAGAACCACACCCCCTTCAGATGGAGGGATGGAAAACCACAACCCCTTCAGATGGAGGGATGGATGGAGAACCAAACCCCCTTCAGATGGAGGGATGGATGGAGAACCAAACCCCCTTCAGATGGAGGGATGGATGGAGAACCACACCCCCTTCAGATGGAGGGATGGAGAACCACACCCCATTCAGATGGAGGGATGGATGGAGAACCACACCCCCTTCAGATGGAGGGATGGAGAACCAAACCCCCTTCAGATGGAGGGATGGATGGAGAACCAAACCCCCTTCAGATGGAGGGATGGATGGAGAACCAAACCCCCTTCAGATGGAGAGATGGATGGAGAACCAAACCCCCTTCAGATGGAGGGATGGATGGAGAACCAAACCCCCTTCAGATGGAGGGATGGAGAACCAAACCCCCTTCAGATGGAGGGATGGATGGAGAACCAAACCCCCTTCAGATGGAGGGATGGATGGAGAACCAAACCCCCTTCAGATGGAGGGATGGAGAACCACACCCCCTTCCGATGGAGGGATGGATGGAGAACCAAACCCCCTTCAGATGGAGAGATGGATGGAGAACCAAACCCCCTTCAGATGGAGGGATGGAGAACCAAACCCCCTTCAGATGGAGGGATGGATGGAGAACCAAACCCCCTTCAGGTGGAGGGATGGAGAACCAAACCCCCTTCAGATGGAGGGATGGAGAACCACACCCCCTTCAGATGGAGGGATGGATGGAGAACCAAACCCCCTTCAGATGGAGGGATGGATGGAGAACCACACCCCCCTTCAGATGGAGGGATGGATGGAGAACCAAACCCCCCTTCAGATGGAGGGATGGATGGAGAACCAAACCCCCTTCAGATGGAGGGATGGAGAACCACACCCCCTTCAGATGGAGGGATGGATGGAGAACCAAACCCCCTTCAGATGGAGAGATGGATGGAGAACCAAACCCCCTTCAGATGGAGGGATGGATGGAGAACCAAACCCCCTTCAGATGGAGGGATGGATGGAGAACCAAACCCCCTTCAGATGGAGAGATGGATGGAGA
>NW_025533558.1:437500-467500 GCF_020615455.1 Coregonus clupeaformis
ATTACATAGTCTCCATGAGTTGCTGTTTCCCAATTGGCCGTTTCGTAGATGACAAGCGAAGACTGTTTTCAGTAGAACCCATGGGACGGTGGGTATGAAGTCCTCTGTGTGTGTTTGGTAATGGAGTTGATGCCGCAAGTTCTAGTTCGTATTGTCAGGTGGTGTCTAGATAAGAGAGGAGAGATCTAAGCTGTGTGGTGTTTGGTAAAAATTGGCCTCCAATAAAACAAGCTTTCATCTTGGAAATGTAAACACACAAACACACACAAAGGTGTTGAGAATTGATTCTGCACGCTGTGAAAATGACAACTGTATCTTTATGTAAGGTGTTTTGTGTGTCTCCATGTGTCTTCTCAGTCTGCTAATGTGTTGCTTCAATTCCCAGTAGTCTCCAGTAGCTCTGTATTCAGACTAGAGGTCTACAGTCAGTAGTCTCTAGTAGCTCTGTATTCAGACTAGAGGTCTACAGTCAGTAGTCTCTAGTAGCTATGTATTCAGACTAGAGGTCTACAGTCAGTAGTCTCCAGTAGCTCTGTATTCAGACTAGAGGTCTACAGTCAGTAGTCTCTAGTAGCTCTGTATTCAGACTAGAGGTCTACAGTCAGTAGTCTCCAGTAGCTCTGTATTCAGACTAGAGGTCTACAGTCAGTAGTCTCTAGTAGCTCTGTATTTAGACTAGAGGTCTACAGTCAGTAGTCTAGTAGCTCTGTATTCAGACTAGAGGTCTACAGTCAGTAGTCTCCAGTAGCTCTGTATTCAGACTAGAGGTCTACAGTCAGTAGTCTCTAGTAGCTCTGTATTCAGACTAGAGGTCTACAGTCAGTAAGTCTCCAGTAGCTCTGTATTCACACTAGAGGTCTACAGTCAGTAGTCTCCTGCAGTTCTGTATTCAGACTAGAGGTCTACAGTCAGTAGTCTCCAGAAGCTCTGTATTCAGACTAGAGGTCTACAGTCAGTAGTCTCCAGTAGCTCTGTATTCAGACTAGAGGTCTACAGTCAGTAGTCTCTAGTAGCTCTGAATTCAGACTAGAGGTCTACAGTCAGTAGTCTCTAGTAGCTCTGTATTCAGACTAGAGGTCTACAGTCAGTAGTCTCCAGTAGCTCTGTATTCAGACTAGAGGTCTACAGTCAGTAGTCTCCAGTAGCTCTGTATTCAGACTAGAGGTCTACAGTCAGTAGTCTCCAGTAGCTCTGTATTCAGACTAGAGGTCTACAGTCAGTAGTCTCCAGTAGCTCTGTATTCAGACTAGAGGTCTACAGTCAGTAGTCTCCAGTAGCTCTGTATTCAGACTAGAGGTCTACAGTCAGTAGTCTCTAGTAGCTCTGTATTCAGACTAGAGGTCTACAGTCAGTAGTCTCTAGTAGCTCTGTATTTAGACTAGAGGTCTACAGTCAGTAGTCTAGTAGCTCTGTATTCAGACTAGAGGTCTACAGTCAGTAGTCTCCAGTAGCTCTGTATTCAGACTAGAGGTCTACAGTCAGTAGTCTCCAGTAGCTCTGTATTCACTCTAGAGGTCTACAGTCAGTAGTCTCCTGCAGTTCTGTATTCAGACTAGAGGTCTACAGTCAGTAGTCTCATGAAGCTCTGTATTCAGACTAGAGGTCTACAGTCAGTAGTCTCCAGTAGCTCTGTATTCAGACTAGAGGTCTACAGTCAGTAGTCTCTAGTAGCTCTGAATTCAAACTAGAGGTCTACAGAAAGTAGTCTCTAGTAGCTCTGTATTCAGACTAGAGGTCTACAGTCAGTAGTCTCTAGTAGCTCTGTATTCAGACTAGAGGTCTACAGTCAGTAGTCTCCAGTAGCTCTGTATTCAGACTAGAGGTCTACAGTCAGTAGTCTCCAGTAGCTCTGTATTCAGACTAGAGGTCTACAGTCAGTAGTCTCTAGTAGCTCTGTATTCAGACTAGAGGTCTACAGTCAGTAGTCTCTAGTAGCTCTGTATTCAGACTAGAGGTCTACAGTCAGTAGTCTCTAGTAGCTCTGTATTCAGACTAGAGGTCTACAGTCAGTAGTCTAGTAGCTCTGTATTCAGACTAGAGGTCTACAGTCAGTAGTCTCCAGTAGCTCTGTATTCAGACTAGAGGTCTACAGTCAGTAGTCTCCAGTAGCTCTGTATTCAGACTAGAGGTCTACAGTCAGTAGTCTCTAGTAGCTCTATATTCAGACTAGAGGTCTACAGTCAGTAGTCTCCAGTAGCTCTGTATTCACTCTAGAGGTCTACAGTCAGCAGTCTCCTGCAGTTCTGTATTCAGACTAGAGGTCTACAGTCAGTAGTCTCATGAAGCTCTGTATTCAGACTAGAGGTCTACAGTCAGTAGTCTCCAGTAGCTCTGTATTCAGACTAGAGGTCTACAGTCAGTAGTCTCTAGTAGCTCTGTATTCAAACTAGAGGTCTACAGTCAGTAGTCTCTAGTAGCTCTGTATTCAGACTAGAGGTCTACAGTCAGTAGTCTCCAGTAGCTCTGTATTCAGACTAGAGGTCTACAGTCAGTAGTCTCCAGTAGCTCTGTATTCAGACTAGAGGTCTACAGTCAGTAGTCTCCAGTATCTCTGTATTCAGACTAGAGGTCTACAGTCAGTAGTCTCTAGTAGCTCTGTATTCAAACTAGAGGTCTACAGTAAGTAGTCTCTAGTAGCTCTGTATTCAGACTAGAGGTCTACAGTCAGTAGTCTCTAGTAGCTCTGTATTCAGACTAGAGGTCTACAGTCAGTAGTCTCCAGTAGCTCTGTATTCAGACTAGAGGTCTACAGTCAGTAGTCTCCAGTAGCTCTGTATTCAGACTAGAGGTCTACAGTCAGTAGTCTCTAGTAGCTCTGTATTCAGACTAGAGGTCTACAGTAAGTAGTCTCTAGTAGCTCTGTATTCAGACTAGAGGTCTACAGGCAGTAGTCTAGTAGCTCTGTATTCAGACTAGAGGTCTACAGTCAGTAGTCTCCAGTAGCTCTGTATTCAGACTAGAGGTCTACAGTCAGTAGCCTCTAGTAGCTCCGTATTCACACTAGAGGTCTACAGTCAGTAGTCTCTAGTAGCTCTGTATTCAGACTAGAGGTCTACAGTCAGCAGTCTCTAGTAGCTCTGTATTCAGACTAGAGGTATTCAGTCAGTAGTCTCCAGTAGCTCTGTATTCACACTAGAGGTCTACAGTCAGTAGTCTCTGTAGCTCTGTATTCAGACTAGAGGTCTACAGTCAGTAGTCTCCAGTATCTCTGTATTCAGACTAGAGGTCTACAGTCAGTAGTCTAGTAGCTCTGTATTCAGACTAGAGTTCTACAGTCAGTAGTCTAGTAGCTCTGTATTCAGACTAGAGGTCTACAGTCAGTAGTCTCCAGTAGCTCTGTATTCAGACTAGTGGTCTACAGTAAGTAGTCTAGTAGCTCTGTATTCAGACTAGAGGTCTACAGTCAGTAGTCTCTAGTAGCTCTGTATTCAGACTAGAGGTCTACAGTCAGCAGTCTCTAGTAGCTCTGTATTCAGACTAGAGGTATACAGTCAGTAGTCTCCAGTAGCTCTGTATTCACACTAGAGGTCTACAGTCAGTAGTCTTGTAGCTCTGTATTCAGACTAGAGGTCTACAGTCAGTAGTCTCCAGTATCTCTGTATTCAGACTAGAGGTCTACAGTCAGTAGTCTAGTAGCTCTGTATTCAGACTAGAGTTCTACAGTCAGTAGTCTAGTAGCTCTGTATTCAGACTAGGAAGTCTACAGTCAGTAGTCTCCAGTAGCTCTGTATTCAGACTAGAGGTCTACAGTCAGTAGTCTCTGGTATCTCTGTATTCAGACTAGAGGTCTACAGGCAGTAGTCTAGTAGCTCTGTATTCAGACTAGAGGTCTACAGTCAGTAGTCTCCAGTAGCTCTGTATTCAGACTAGAGGTCTACAGTCAGTAGTCTAGTAGCTCTGTATTCAGACTAGAGGTCTACAGTCAGTAGTCTCCAGTAGCTCTGTATTCAGACTAGAGGTCTACAGTTAGTAGTCTCCAGTAGCTCTGTATTCAGACTAGAGGTCTACAGTAAGTAGTCTAGTAGCTCTGTATTCAGACTAGAGGTCTACAGTCAGTAGTCTTTAGTAGCTCTGTATTCAGACTAGAGGTCTACAGTCAGTAGTCTCAAGTAGCTCTGTATTCAGACTAGAGGTCTACAGTCAGTAGTCTCTAGTAGCTCTGTATTCAGACCAGAGGTCTACAGTCAGTAGTCTCCAGTAGCTCTGTATTCAGACTAGAGGTCTACAGTCAGTAGTCTCCAGTAGCTCTTTATTCAGACTAGAGGTCTACAGTCAGTAGTCTCTGGTATCTCTGTATTGAGACTAGAGGTCTACAGTCAGTAGTCTCCAGTAGCTCTGTATTCAGACTAGAGGTCTACAGTCAGTAGTCTCCAGTAGCTCTGTATTCAGACTAGAGGTCTACAGTCAGTAGTCTCTAGTAGCTCTGTATTCAGACTAGAGGTCTACAGTCAGTAGTCTCCAGTAGCTCTGTATTCAGACTAGAGGTCTACAGTCAGTAGTCTCTAGTAGCTCTGTATTCAAATTAGAGGTCTACAGTCAGTAGTCTAGTAGCTCTGTATTCAACAAGAGGTCTACAGTAAGTAGTCTAGTAGCTCTGTATTCAGACTAGAGGTCTATAGTCAGTAGTCTCTAGTAGCTCTGTATTCAGACTAGAGGTCTACAGTCAGTAGTCTCCAGTAGCTCTGTATTCAGACTAGTGGTCTACAGTCAGTAGTCTCCAGTGGCTCTGTATTCAGACTAGAGGTCTACAGTCAGTAGTCTCTAGTATCTCTTTATTCAGACTAGAGGTCTACAGTCAGTAGTCTCCAGTAGCTCTGTATTCAGACTAGAGGTCTACAGTCAGTAGTCTCCAGTAGCTCTGTATTCAGACTAGAGGTCTACAGTCAGTAGTCTCTGGTATCTCTGTATTGAGACTAGAGGTCTACAGTCAGTAGTCTCCAGTATCTCTGTATTCAGACTAGAGGTCAACAGTCAGTAGTCTCTGGTATCTCTGTATTCAGATTAGAGGTCTACAGGCAGTAGTCTAGTAGCTCTGTATTCAGACTAAAGGTCTACAGTCAGTAGTCTCCAGTAGCTCTGTATTCAGACTAGAGGTCTACAGTCAGTAGTCTAGTAGCTCTGTATTCAGACTAGAGGTCTACAGTAAGAAGTCTCTAGTAGCTCTGTATTCAGACTAGAGGTCTACAGTCAGTAGTCTCCAGTAGCTCTGTATTCAGACTAGAGGTCTACAGTCAGTAGTCTCTAGTAGCTCTGTATTCAGACTAGAGGTCTACAGTCAGTAGTCTCTAGTAGCTCTGTATTCAGACTAGAGGTCTACAGTCAGTAGTCTCTAGTAGCTCTGTATTCAGACTAGAGTTCTACAGTCAGTAGTCTCTAGTAGCTCTGTATTCAGACTAGAGGTCTACAGTCAGTAGTCTCCAGTAGCTCTGTATTCACACTAGAGGTCTACAGTTAGTAGTCTCCAGTAGCTCTGTATTCAGACTAGAGGTCTACAGTAAGTAGTCTAGTAGCTCTGTATTCAGACTAGAGGTCTACAGTCAGTAGTCTCTAGTAGCTCTGTATTCAGACTAGAGGTCTACAGTCAGTAGTCTCTAGTAGCTCTGTATTCAGACTAGAGTTCTACAGTCAGTAGTCTCTAGTAGCTCTGTATTCAGACTAGAGGTCTACAGTCAGTAGTCTCCGGTAGCTCTGTATTCACACTAGAGGTCTACAGTTAGTAGTCTCCAGTAGCTCTGTATTCAGACTAGAGGTCTACAGTAAGTAGTCTAGTAGCTCTGTATTCAGACTAGAGGTCTACAGTCAGTAGTCTCTAGTAGCTCTCTATTCAGACTAGAGGTCTACAGTCAGTAGTCTCCAGTAGCTCTGTATTCAGACTAGAGGTCTACAGTCAGTAGTCTCCAGTAGCTCTGTATTCAGACTAGAGGTCTACAGTCAGTAGTCTCCAGTAGCTCTGTATTCAGACTAGAGGTCTACAGTCAGTAGTCTCTAGTAGCTCTGTATTCAGACTAGAGGTCTACAGTAAGTAGTCTCTAGTAGCTCTGTATTCAGACTAGAGGTCTACAGTCAGTAGTCTCTAGTAGCTCTGTATTCAGACTAGAGTTCTACAGTCAGTAGTCTCTAGTAGCTCTGTATTCAGACTAGAGGTCTACAGTCAGTAGTCTCCAGTAGCTCTGTATTCACACTAGAGGTCTACAGTCAGTAGTCTCTAGTAGCTCTGTATTCAGACTAGAGGTCTACAGTAAGTAGTCTCTAGTAGCTCTGTATTCAGACTAGAGGTCTACAGTCAGTAGTCTCTAGTAGCTCTGTATTCAGACTAGAGTTCTACAGTCAGTAGTCTCTAGTAGCTCTGTATTCAGACTAGAGGTCTACAGTCAGTAGTCTCTAGTAGCTCTGTATTCAGACTAGAGGTCTACAGTAAGAAGTCTCTAGTAGCTCTGTATTCAGACTAGAGGTCTACAGTCAGTAGTCTCTAGTAGCTCTGTATTCAGACTAGAGGTCTACAGTCAGTAGTCTCTAGTAGCTCTGTATTCAGACTAGAGTTCTACAGTCAGTAGTCTCTAGTAGCTCTGTATTCAGACTAGAGGTCTACAGTCAGTAGTCTCTAGTAGCTCTGTATTCAGACTAGAGTTCTACAGTCAGTAGTCTCTAGTAGCTCTGTATTCAGACTAGAGGTCTACAGTCAGTAGTCTCTAGTAGCTCTGTATTCAGACTAGAGGTCTACAGTAAGAAGTCTCTAGTAGCTCTGTATTCAGACTAGAGGTCTACAGTCAGTAGTCTATAGTAGCTCTGTATTCAGACTAGAGTTCTACAGTCGGTAGTCTCTAGTAGCTCTGTATTCAGACTAGAGGTCTACAGTCAGTAGTCTCCAGTAGCTCTGTATTCAGACTAGAGGTCTACAGTCAGTATTCTCTAGTAGCTCTGTATTCAGACTAGAGGTCTACAGTCAGTAGTCTCTAGTTGCTCTGTATTGAGACTAGAGGTCTACAGTCAGTAGTCTAGTAGCTCTGTATTCAACAAGAGGTCTACAGTCAGTAAACTCTAGTAGCTATGTATTGAGACTAGAGGTCTACAGTCAGTAGTCTCTAGTAGCTCTGTATTCAGACTAGAGGTCTACAGTCAGTAGTCTCTAGTAGCTCTGTATTCAGACTAGAGGTCTACAGTCAGTAGTCTCCAGTAGCTCTGTATTCAGACTAGAGGTCTACAGTTGGAGTCTCTAGTAGCTCTGTATTCAGACTAGAGGTCTACAGTCAGTAGTCTCTAGTAGCTCTGTATTCAGACTAGAGGTCTACAGTCAGTAGTCTCTAGTAGCTCTGTATTCAGACTAGAGGTCTACAGTCAGTAGTCTCTAGTAGCTCTGTATTCAGACTAGAGTTCTACAGTCAGTAGTCTCTAGTAGCTCTGTATTCAGACTAGAGGTCTACAGTCAGTAGTCTCCAGTAGCTCTGTATTCACACTAGAGGTCTACAGTTAGTAGTCTCCAGTAGCTCTGTATTCAGACTAGAGGTCTACAGTAAGTAGTCTAGTAGCTCTGTATTCAGACTAGAGGTCTACAGTCAGTAGTCTCTAGTAGCTCTGTATTCAGACTAGAGGTCTACAGTCAGTAGTCTCCAGTAGCTCTGTATTCAGACTAGAGGTCTACAGTCAGTAGTCTCCAGTAGCTCTGTATTCAGACTAGAGGTCTACAGTCAGTAGTCTCTAGTAGCTCTGTATTCAGACTAGAGGTCAACAGTCAGTAGTCTCTGGTATCTCTGTATTCAGATTAGAGGTCTACAGGCAGTAGTCTAGTAGCTCTGTATTCAGACTAGAGGTCTACAGTCAGTAGTCTCTAGTAGCTCTGTATTCAGACTAGAGGTCTACAGTAAGTAGTCTAGTAGCTCTGTATTCAGACTAGAGGTCTACAGTCAGTAGTCTCTAGTAGCTCTGTATTCAGACTAGAGGTCTACAGTCAGTAGTGTCCAGTAGCTCTGTATTCAGACTAGAGGTCTACAGTCAGTAGTCTCCAGTAGCTCTGTATTCAGACTAGAGGTCTACAGTCAGTAGCCTCTAGTAGCTCCGTATTCACACTAGAGGTCTACAGTCAGTAGTCTCTAGTAGCTCTGTATTCAGATTAGAGGTCTACAGTCAGCAGTCTCTAGTAGCTCTGTATTCAGACTAGAGGTATTCAGTCAGTAGTCTCCAGTAGCTCTGTATTCACACTAGAGGTCTACAGTCAGTAGTCTTGTAGCTCTGTATTCAGACTAGAGGTCTACAGTCAGTAGTCTCCAGTATCTCTGTATTCAGACTAGAGGTCTACAGTCAGTAGTCTAGTAGCTCTGTATTCAGACTAGAGTTCTACAGTCAGTAGTCTAGTAGCTCTGTATTCAGACTAGAAGTCTACAGTCAGTAGTCTCCAGTAGCTCTGTATTCAGACTAGTGGTCTACAGTCAGTAGTCTCCAGTAGCTCTGTATTCAGACTAGAGGTCTACAGTCAGTAGTCTCTAGTAGCTCTGTATTCAGATTAGAGGTCTACAGTCAGCAGTCTCTAGTAGCTCTGTATTCAGACTAGAGGTATTCAGTCAGTAGTCTCCAGTAGCTCTGTATTCACACTAGAGGTCTACAGTCAGTAGTCTTGTAGCTCTGTATTCAGACTAGAGGTCTACAGTCAGTAGTCTCCAGTATCTCTGTATTCAGACTAGAGGTCTACAGTCAGTAGTCTAGTAGCTCTGTATTCAGACTAGAGTTCTACAGTCAGTAGTCTAGTAGCTCTGTATTCAGACTAGAAGTCTACAGTCAGTAGTCTCCAGTAGCTCTGTATTCAGACTAGAGGTCTACAGTCAGTAGTCTCTGGTATCTCTGTATTCAGATTAGAGGTCTACAGGCAGTAGTCTAGTAGCTCTGTATTCAGACTAGAGGTCTACAGTCAGTAGTCTCCAGTAGCTCTGTATTCAGACTAGAGGTCTACAGTCAGTAGTCTAGTAGCTCTGTATTCAGACTAGAGGTCTACAGTCAGTAGTCTCCAGTAGCTCTGTATTCACACTAGAGGTCTACAGTTAGTAGTCTCCAGTAGCTCTGTATTCAGACTAGAGGTCTACAGTAAGTAGTCTAGTAGCTCTGTATTCAGACTAGAGGTCTACAGTCAGTAGTCTCTAGTAGCTCTGTATTCAGACTAGAGGTCTACAGTCAGTAGTCTCCAGTAGCTCTGTATTCAGACTAGAGGTCTACAGTCAGTAGTCTCTAGTAGCTCTGTATTCAGACTAGAGGTCTACAGTCAGTAGTCTCCAGTAGCTCTGTATTCAGACTAAAGGTCTACAGTCAGTAGTCTCCAGTAGCTCTTTATTCAGACTAGAGGTCTACAGTCAGTAGTCTCTGGTATCTCTGTATTGAGACTAGAAGTCTACAGTCAGTAGTCTCCAGTAGCTCTGTATTCAGACTAGAGGTCTACAGTCAGTAGTCTCCAGTAGCTCTGTATTCAGACTAGAGGTCTACAGTCAGTAGTCTCTAGTAGCTCTGTATTCAGACTAGAGGTCTACAGTCAGTAGTCTCCAGTAGCTCTGTATTCAGACTAGAGGTCTACAGTCAGTAGTCTCTAGTAGCTCTGTATTCAAATTAGAGGTCTACAGTCAGTAGTCTAGTAGCTCTGTATTCAACAAGAGGTCTACAGTAAGTAGTCTAGTAGCTCTGTATTCAGACTAGAGGGTCTACAGTCAGTAGTCTCTAGTAGCTCTGTATTCAGACTAGAGGTCTACAGTCAGTAGTCTCCAGTAGCTCTGTATTCAGACTAGTGGTCTACAGTCAGTAGTCTCCAGTGGCTCTGTATTCAGACTAGAGGTCTACAGTCAGTAGTCTCTAGTATCTCTTTATTCAGACTAGAGGTCTACAGTCAGTAGTCTAGTAGCTCTGTATTCAGACTAGAGGTCTACAGTCAGTAGTCTCTAGTAGCTCTGTATTCAGACTAGAGGTCTACAGTAAGAAGTCTCTAGTAGCTCTGTATTCAGACTAGAGGTCTACAGTCAGTAGTCTCTAGTAGCTCTGTATTCAGACTAGAGTTCTACAGTCAGTAGTCTCTAGTAGCTCTGTATTCAGACTAGAGGTCTACAGTCAGTAGTCTCCGGTAGCTCTGTATTCACACTAGAGGTCTACAGTTAGTAGTCTCCAGTAGCTCTGTATTCAGACTAGAGGTCTACAGTAAGTAGTCTAGTAGCTCTGTATTCAGACTAGAGGTCTACAGTCAGTAGTCTCTAGTAGCTCTCTATTCAGACTAGAGGTCTACAGTCAGTAGTCTCCAGTAGCTCTGTATTCAGACTAGAGGTCTACAGTCAGTAGTCTCCAGTAGCTCTGTATTCAGACTAGAGGTCTACAGTCAGTAGTCTCCAGCAGCTCTGTATTCAGACTAGAGGTCTACAGTCAGTAGTCTCTAGTAGCTCTGTATTCAGACTAGAGGTCTACAGTAAGTAGTCTCTAGTAGCTCTGTATTCAGACTAGAGGTCTACAGTCAGTAGTCTCTAGTAGCTCTGTATTCAGACTAGAGTTCTACAGTCAGTAGTCTCTAGTAGCTCTGTATTCAGACTAGAGGTCTACAGTCAGTAGTCTCCAGTAGCTCTGTATTCACACTAGAGGTCTACAGTCAGTAGTCTCTAGTAGCTCTGTATTCAGACTAGAGGTCTACAGTAAGAAGTCTCTAGTAGCTCTGTATTCAGACTAGAGGTCTACAGTCAGTAGTCTCTAGTAGCTCTGTATTCAGACTAGAGTTCTACAGTCAGTAGTCTCTAGTAGCTCTGTATTCAGACTAGAGGTCTACAGTCAGTAGTCTCTAGTAGCTCTGTATTCAGACTAGAGGTCTACAGTAAGAAGTCTCTAGTAGCTCTGTATTCAGACTAGAGGTCTACAGTCAGTAGTCTCTAGTAGCTCTGTATTCAGACTAGAGGTCTACAGTCAGTAGTCTCTAGTAGCTCTGTATTCAGACTAGAGTTCTACAGTCAGTAGTCTCTAGTAGCTCTGTATTCAGACTAGAGGTCTACAGTCAGTAGTCTATAGTAGCTCTGTATTCAGACTAGAGTTCTACAGTCAGTAGTCTCTAGTAGCTCTGTATTCAGACTAGAGGTCTACAGTCAGTAGTCTCTAGTAGCTCTGTATTCAGACTAGAGGTCTACAGTAAGAAGTCTCTAGTAGCTCTGTATTCAGACTAGAGGGTCTACAGTCAGTAGTCTCTAGTAGCTCTGTATTCAGACTAGAGTTCTACAGTCGGTAGTCTCTAGTAGCTCTGTATTCAGACTAGAGGTCTACAGTCAGTAGTCTCCAGTAGCTCTGTATTCAGACTAGAGGTCTACAGTCAGTATTCTCTAGTAGCTCTGTATTCAGACTAGAGGTCTACAGTCAGTAGTCTCTAGTTGCTCTGTATTGAGACTAGAGGTCTACAGTCAGTAGTCTAGTAGCTCTGTATTCAACAAGAGGTCTACAGTCAGTAAACTCTAGTAGCTATGTATTGAGACTAGAGGTCTACAGTCAGTAGTCTCTAGTAGCTCTGTATTCAGACTAGAGGTCTACAGTCAGTAGTCTCTAGTAGCTCTGTATTCAGACTAGAGGTCTACAGTCAGTAGTCTCCCAGTAGCTCTGTATTCAGACTAGAGGTCTACAGTTGGAGTCTCTAGTAGCTCTGTATTCAGACTAGAGGTCTACAGTCAGTAGTCTCTAGTAGCTTTGTATTCAGACTAGAGGTCTACAGTCAGTAGTCTCTAGTAGCTCTGTATTCAGACTAGAGGTCTACAGTCAGTAGTCTCTAGTAGCTCTGTATTCAGACTAGAGTTCTACAGTCAGTAGTCTCTAGTAGCTCTGTATTCAGACTAGAGGTCTACAGTCAGTAGTCTCCAGTAGCTCTGTATTCACACTAGAGGTCTACAGTTAGTAGTCTCCAGTAGCTCTGTATTCAGACTAGAGGTCTACAGTAAGTAGTCTAGTAGCTCTGTATTCAGACTAGAGGTCTACAGTCAGTAGTCTCTAGTAGCTCTGTATTCAGACTAGAGGTCTACAGTCAGTAGTCTCCAGTAGCTCTGTATTCAGACTAGAGGTCTACAGTCAGTAGTCTCCAGTAGCTCTGTATTCAGACTAGAGGTCTACAGTCAGTAGTCTCTAGTAGCTCTGTATTCAGACTAGAGGTTAACAGTCAGTAGTCTCTGGTATCTCTGTATTCAGATTAGAGGTCTACAGGCAGTAGTCTAGTAGCTCTGTATTCAGACTAGAGGTCTACAGTCAGTAGTCTCTGGTATCTCTGTATTGTGACTAGAGGTCTACAGTCAGTAGTCTAGTAGCTCTGTATTCAGACTAGAGGTCTACAGTCAGTAGTCTCTAGTAGCTCTGTATGCAGACTAGAGGTCTACAGTCAGTAGTCTCTAGTAGCTCTGTATTCAGACTAGAGGTCTACAGTCGGTAGTCTCCTGTAGCTCTGTATTCACACTAGAGGTCTACAGTCAGTAGTCTCCTGCAGTTCTGTATTCAGACTAGAGGTCTACAGTCAGTAGTCTCCTGAAGCTCTGTATTCAGACTAGAGGTCTACAGTCAGTAGTCTCCAGTAGCTCTGTATTCAGACTAGAGGTCTACAGTCAGTAGTCTCTAGTAGCTCTGTATTCAGACTAGAGGTCTACAGTCAGTAGTCTCTGGTAGCTCTGTATTCAGACTAGAGGTCTACAGTTGGAGTCTCTAGTAGCTCTGTATTCAGACTAGAGGTCTACAGTCAGTAGTCTCTAGTAGCTCTGTATTCAGAATAGAGATCTACAGTCAGTAGTCTCTAGTAGCTCTGTATTCAGACTAGAGGTCTACAGTCAGTAGTATCCAGTATCTCTGTATTCAGACTAGAGGTCTACAGTCAGTAGTCTCCAGTAACTCTGTATTCAGACTAGAGGTCTACAGTCAGTAGTTTCCAGTAGCTCTGTATTCAGACTAGAGGTCTACAGTCAGCAGTCTCTAGTAGCTCTGTATTCAGACTAGAGGTCTACAGTCAGTAGTCTCTAGTAGCTCTGTATTCAGACTAGAGGTCTACAGTAAGTAGTCTAGTAGCTCTGTATTCAGACTAGAGGTCTACAGTCAGTAGTCTCTAGTAGCTCTGTATTCAGACTAGAGGTCTACAGTCAGTAGTGTCCAGTAGCTCTGTATTCAGACTAGAGGTCTACAGTCAGTAGTCTCCAGTAGCTCTGTATTCAGACTAGAGGTCTACAGTCAGTAGTCTCTAGTAGCTCTGTATTCAGACTAGAGGTCTACAGTCAGTAGTCTCTAGTAGCTCTGTATTCAGACTAGAGTTCTACAGTCAGTAGTCTCTAGTAGCTCTGTATTCAGACTAGAGGTCTACAGTCAGTAGTCTCCAGTAGCTCTGTATTCACACTAGAGGTCTACAGTTTGTAGTCTCCAGTAGCTCTGTATTCAGACTAGAGGTCTACAGTAAGTAGTCTAGTAGCTCTGTATTCAGACTAGAGGTCTACAGTCAGTAGTCTCTAGTAGCTCTGTATTCAGACTAGAGGTCTACAGTCAGTAGTGTCCAGTAGCTCTGTATTCAGACTAGAGGTCTACAGTCAGTAGTGTCCAGTAGCTCTGTATTCAGACTAGAGGTCTACAGTCAGTAGTGTCCAGTAGCTCTGTATTCAGACTAGAGGTCTACAGTCAGTAGTCTCTAGTAGCTCTGTATTCAGACTAGAGGTCTACAGTCAGTAGTCTCCAGTAGCTCTGTATTAAGACTAGAGGTCTACAGTCAGTAGTCTCCAGTAGCTTTGTATTCAGACTAGAGGTCTACAGTCAGCAGTCTCTAGTAGCTCTGTATTCAGACTAGAGGTATTCAGTCAGTAGTCTCCAGTAGCTCTGTATTCACACTAGAGGTCTACAGTCATTAGTCTTGTAGCTCTGTATTCAGACTAGAGGTCTACAGTCAGTAGTCTCCAGTATCTCTGTATTCAGACTAGAGGTCTACAGTCAGTAGTCTAGTAGCTCTGTATTCAGACTAGAGGTCTACAGTCAGTAGTCTAGTAGCTCTGTATTCAGACTAGAGGTCTACAGTCAGTAGTCTCCAGTAGCTCTGTATTCAGACTAGAGGTCTACAGTCAGTAGTCTCCAGTAGCTCTGTATTCAGACTAGAGGTCTACAGTCAGTAGTGTCCAGTAGCTCTGTATTCAGACTAGAGGTCTACAGTCAGTAGTCTCCAGTAGCTCTGTATTCAGACTAGAGGTCTACAGTCAGTAGTCTCTAGTAGCTCTGTATTCAGACTAGAGGTCTACAGTCAGTAGTCTCTAGTAGCTCTGTATTCAGACTAGAGTTCTACAGTCAGTAGTCTCTAGTAGCTCTGTATTCAGACTAGAGGTCTACAGTCAGTAGTCTCCAGTAGCTCTGTATTCACACTAGAGGTCTACAGTTTGTAGTCTCCAGTAGCTCTGTATTCAGACTAGAGGTCTACAGTAAGTAGTCTAGTAGCTCTGTATTCAGACTAGAGGTCTACAGTCAGTAGTCTCTAGTAGCTCTGTATTCAGACTAGAGGTCTACAGTCAGTAGTGTCCAGTAGCTCTGTATTCAGACTAGAGGTCTACAGTCAGTAGTGTCCAGTAGCTCTGTATTCAGACTAGAGGTCTACAGTCAGTAGTGTCCAGTAGCTCTGTATTCAGACTAGAGGTCTACAGTCAGTAGTCTCTAGTAGCTCTGTATTCAGACTAGAGGTCTACAGTCAGTAGTCTCCAGTAGCTCTGTATTCAGACTAGAGGTCTACAGTCAGTAGTCTCCAGTAGCTTTGTATTCAGACTAGAGGTCTACAGTCAGCAGTCTCTAGTAGCTCTGTATTCAGACTAGAGGTATTCAGTCAGTAGTCTCCAGTAGCTCTGTATTCAGACTAGAGGTCTACAGTCATTAGTCTCTGTAGCTCTGTATTCAGACTAGAGGTCTACAGTCAGTAGTCTCCAGTATCTCTGTATTCAGACTAGAGGTCTACAGTCAGTAGTCTAGTAGCTCTGTATTCAGACTAGAGGTCTACAGTCAGTAGTCTAGTAGCTCTGTATTCAGACTAGAGGTCTACAGTCAGTAGTCTCCAGTAGCTCTGTATTCAGACTAGAGGTCTACAGTCAGTAGTCTCCAGTAGCTCTGTATTCAGACTAGAGGTCTACAGTCAGTAGTCTCTAGTAGCTCTGTATTCAGACTAGAGGTCTACAGTCAGTAGTCTCCAGTAGCTCTGTATTCAGACTAGAGGTCTACAGTCAGTAGTCTCTAGTAGCTCTGTATTCAAATTAGAGGTCTACAGTCAGTAGTCTAGTAGCTCTGTATTCAACAAGAGGTCTACAGTCAGTAGTCTCTAGTAGCTCTGTATTGAGACTAGAGGTCTACAGTCAGTAGTCTCTAATATCTCTGTATTCAGACTAGAGGTCTACAGTTGGAGTCTCCAGTAGCTCTGTATTCACACTAGAGGTCTACAGTCAGTAGTCTAGTAGCTCTGTATTCAGACTAGAGGTCTACAGTCAGTAGTCTCCAGTAGCTCTGTATTCACACTAGAGGTCTACAGTCAGTAGTCTAGTAGCTCTGTATTCAGACTAGAGGTCTACAGTCAGTAGTCTCCAGTATCTCTGTATTCAGACTAGAGGTCTACAGTCAGTAGTCTCTTGTACATCTGTATTCAGACTAGAGGTCTACAGTCAGTAGTCTCTAGTAGCTCTGTATTCAGACTAGAGGTCTACAGTAAGTTGTCTCCTGCAGCTCTGTATTCAGACTAGAGGTCTACAGTCAGTAGTCTCCAGTAGCTCTGTATTCACACTAGAGGTCTACAGTCAGTAGTCTAGTAGCTCTGTATTCAGACTAGAGGTCTACAGTCAGTAGTCTAGTAGCTCTGTATTCAGACTAGAGGTCTACAGTCAGTAGTCTCCAGTAGCTCTGTATTCAGACTAGAGGTCTACAGTCAGTATTCTCTAGTAGCTCTGTATTCAGACTAGAGGTCTACAGTCAGTAGTCTCTAGTTGCTCTGTATTGAGACTAGAGGTCTACAGTCAGTAGTCTAGTAGCTCTGTATTCAACAAGAGGTCTACAGTCAGTAGTCTCTAGTAGCTATGTATTGAGACTAGAGGTCTACAGTCAGTAGTCTCTAGTAGCTCTGTATTCAGACTAGAGGTCTACAGTCAGTAGTCTCTAGTAGCTCTGTATTCAGACTAGAGGTCTACAGTCAGTAGTCTCCAGTAGCTCTGTATTCAGACTAGAGGTCTACAGTTGGAGTCTCTAGTAGCTCTGTATTCAGACTAGAGGTCTACAGTCAGTAGTCTCTAGTAGCTCTGTATTCAGACTAGAGGTCTACAGTCAGTAGTCTCTAGTAGCTCTGTATTCAGACTAGAGGTCTACAGTCAGTAGTCCAGTAGCTCTGTATTCAGACTAGAGGTCTAAAGTCAGTAGTCTCTAGTGGCTCTGTATTCAGACTAGAGGTCTACAGTAAGAAGTCTCTAGTAGCTCTGTATTCAGACTAGAGGTCTACAGTCAGTAGTCTCTAGTAGCTCTGTATTCAGACTAGAGTTCTACAGTCAGTAGTCTCTAGTAGCTCTGTATTCAGACTAGAGGTCTACAGTCAGTTGTCTCCAGTAGCTCTGTATTCACACTAGAGGTCTACAGTTAGTAGTCTCCAGTAGCTCTGTATTCAGACTAGAGGTCTACAGTAAGTAGTCTAGTAGCTCTGTATTCAGACTAGAGGTCTACAGTCAGTAGTCTCTAGTAGCTCTGTATTCAGACTAGAGGTTGTGATGTCACGAGAGGCTGTGTCCTGGAGGGACGTTACATCCCCCTGAGGTGGCTGCAAACCCAGACAGCTATGGCTCCATCTGCCGGTATGGTCGGGAACTCCACCCCTCTATGGCCAATCTTCCCACGCAGCTGAAACAAATGAGGAGCTGATGAGCTGAAGGTTTGGGAAGGGAAGAGACACACTGAGGGGGTGTGTGGGGGGTGAGGAGACACAGTCTCCAACCTGGGCTCTCTGGAGGACAAGAGTGCTGCACGTCCACTTCCATGAGGAATATAAGGATTTGGAGATACTTACCTTTGGGAAATACTCACCTTGGATATATGCACCTGTGGAAATACGTGAGAGACATTTGGAAGGACTTTTTGCTGGGTTGGCCACTAGCTGCAACGTGGACTACAGTAAGGCTGGGGAAAAGTTATCTGAGCGAGTGAGAATGATGATTTTGGATGTGGAAGAGACATCCCTGAACTGTTAACCCTTAAAGAGCCACAAGAGAACAGAATTTTGTTATATTTTCGTTAATTTCCCAAGACCTATAATAAAATCCTTGTTTTGTTTGAACCTTGTCTCCTTGCACTACTTGAGC
Source organism: Coregonus clupeaformis (assembly GCF_020615455.1). NCBI lineage: Eukaryota > Metazoa > Chordata > Actinopteri > Salmoniformes > Salmonidae > Coregonus > Coregonus clupeaformis. Next base: position 454,804 of record NW_025533558.1, read on the forward strand.
AATCCCGCTGAAAGCTGTGTAGCCTCTCGTGACGTCACAGATGGTGGAGAATACGGGCACGCTCAGCGTTAATAGTGCATGTCAGAGGAGGATACCGAAGGTTTGATCACCCAGTTTTCCAAGTTGGCCGTAGGCTCCCGCCGACTGAAATGGAGGACATATTGAAAGCCCTTGTTGCTGGCCAGCAAGCCCAGATGCAAGCAAACGTGGCTCTCTTGGAGGAGCAAAAGAAAGCCAACCTTCTGAAGGCAGAGGAATTGCAGTTGCAGAGACAGAGGTTGTCCAAAATACCCGCCCAATAAAGGCAAGTGACTTTATATCTAAGATGGGAGCTACCGATGACATTGAGGCATACCTGCATGCATTTGAGGCCACGGCCACTAGGGAAGCCTGGCCCAAGCAACAGTGGGTTGGTCTGTTAGCCCCCTTTCTAACCGGGGAATCGCTGAATGCTGTCCGGGACCTGGGCCCTGACCAGGTTACTGACTATGATGCCCTGAAGTCTGAGATCCTCAGCAGATATGGACTCACAAAGTTTGGTATGGCCCAGCGCTTTCACAGCTGGACCTTCCAACCAGACCAACCTCCTCGGGCGCAGATGCATGAACTTGTCCCGAATCGCAGGAAATGGCTGGATCCGCAGAGGAATACAGCAGCGGCGGTGGTGGAGGCCGTTGTGGTGGATCGTTACCTACGCGCCCTGCCTTATGAGGCAAAATGGTTCATCAGTCAACAGGCCTTGACCACGGCTGATCTGACCGTGGAAGCTGTGGAAAAGTACCAGGCCACAGCGGAGATGCTGAATGCTTCCCGAAAAAGACCCCAGGAGTGCGGCCCCACCACAAATGGGAAGAACCCGTCCAAAGGACCCCCAAGGTCTCGAACCCAGCCACGTCAGGACTTATCCCGGCTCCAGGGGGAGCCAGAAACCAGGCGGGTCCAAGAAGAGTACACCAGGAGGGGGAAACTTCGACAGTGTTACCGGTGTGGGGGAGATGGGACATATCTCCTGGCAGTGTGGGGAAACCAGCCGATGAACCTATGCCCACTGCGGAGTCCTCCAGCTCAGCACCCACACACCGTTTTGCCTCGCTCTTGGGAGTCGTAGATGGCGGCCCAGATCGACCCCCCACCTGCCCGGTAACTGTGAATCACCATGATGTGGAGGCCTTACTGGATTCTGGTAGCCGGGCCACCCTGGTGCGTAAGGGATTTGGTGGGCCCAACGTGTCTGACCCCGGGGAAAGTCCTCCCAGTTTCCTGTGTCCATGGGGACACCAGAGAATACCCCATTACTGAACTTACAATGACCAGCACACGGGGAACCATACACACGACGGCGGGGGTGGTTGATTCCCTCCCCGTCCCTGTCCTAATTGGACGAGACTGCCCAGCCTTTGCCACCCCGGAGGGGCTCTACCAGTATACCCGACTTCCGTTTGGTCTCCACGGGGCACCTGCCACGTTCCAACGCCTGATGGATCGAGTCCTTGCGCCCCACAAGAGGTACGCAGCGGCTTATTTGGATGATGTTGTTATACAAAGTCCGGATTGGGCCAGCCACATACCCCGGGTACAAGCGGTGCTGGATTCGCTCAGGGAAGCAGGGCTCACGGCAAACCCGAAGAAGTGCAAGCTGGCCTTCAGTGAGACAAACTACCCACCATTGGGCGGGGTTGGTCAAACCACAGGAAGCCAAACTGCGGGCCATACAGGACTGGCCGCAGCCCATCACCAAGAAGCAAGTAAGGTCATTTTGGGCCTCGCTGGCTACTATAGACGCTTTATTGCAGATTTTACGCTACCATAGCTGCACCGTTGACGGAGCTGACGACCAAACGCCACTCACGAATGGTGAAGTGGAACCCTGCGGCGGAGGCGGCTTTCCTCAACCTGAAGCGAGCACTCTGCTCCAGTCCGATCCTGGTAGCACCAGACTTCAAGAAGGAATTCATTGTCCAAGCGGATGCTTCGGGAGGTGGGTCTGGGTGCTGTCCTCACCCAGGCACATGACGGTGAAGAACATCCCATTCTCTACCTAAGCAGAAAGTTACTTCCAAGAGAGAAGAACTATTCAACGGTGGAGAAAGAATGTCTGGCTGTAGTCTGGGCCCTGGAGTCCCTTCGGTTCTATCTCCTGGGCCGGCGTTTCATGGTGGTATCTGATCACGCCCCCTCTGCAGTGGATGGCCAAGAACAAGGGAATCAAACAGTAGAGTAACCAGATGGTTTTTGAGCTTGCAACCGTTTAACTTTTCTGTTGTCCACAGGGCTGGCAAGCACCACGGCAATGGACGCCCTCTCCCGGCGTGATGCCTTCTTCGCTGCCTTTACCCGACGAGGACGTCGGTCCGAGGAGGGGATGTGTGATGTCACGAGAGGCTGTGTCCTGGAGGGACGTTACATCCCCTGAGGTGGCTGCAAACCCAGACAGCTATGGCTCCATCTGCTGGTATGGTCGGGAACTCCCACCCCTCTATGGCCAATCTTCCCACGCAGCTGAAACAAATGAGGAGCTGATGAGCTGAAGGTTTGGGAAGGGAAGAGACACACTGAGGGGGTGTGTGGGGGTGAGGAGACACAGTCTCCAACCTGGGCTCTCTGGAGGACAAGAGTGCTGCACGTCCACTTCCATGAGGAATATAAGGATTTGGAGATACTTACCTTTGGGAAATACTCACCTTTGGATATATGCACCTGTGGAAATACGTGAGAGACATTTGGAAGGACTTTTTGCTGGGTTGGCCACTAGCTGCAACGTGGACTACAGTAAGGCTGGGGAAAAGTTATCTGAGCGAGTGAGAATGATGATTTTGGATGTGGAAGAGACATCCCTGAACTGTTAACCCTTAAAGAGCCACAAGAGAACAGAATTTTGTTATATTTTCGTTAATTTCCCAAGACCTATAATAAAATCCTTGTTTTGTTTGAACCTTGTCTCCTTGCACTACTTGAGCAATCCCGCTGAAAGCTGTGTAGCCTCTCGTGACGTCACAAGGTCTACAGTCAGTAGTCTCCAGTAGCTCTGTATTCAGACTAGAGGTCTACAGTCAGTAGTCTCCAGTAGCTCTGTATTCAGACTAGAGGTCTACAGTCAGTAGTCTCTAGTAGCTCTGTATTCAGACTAGAGGTCTACAGTCAGTAGTCTCCAGTAGCTCTGTATTCAGACTAGAGGTCTACAGTCAGTAGTCTCCAGTAGCTCTGTATTCAGACTAGAAGTCTACAGTCAGTAGTCTCTGGTATCTCTGTATTGAGACTAGAGGTCTACAGTCAGTAGTCTCTAGTAGCTCTGTATTCAGACTAGAGGTCTACAGTCAGTAGTCTCCAGTAGCTCTGTATTCAGACTAGAGGTCTACAGTCAGTAGTCTCCAGTAGCTCTGTATTCAGACTAGAGGTCTACAGTCAGTAGTCTCTAGTAGCTCTGTATTCAGACTAGAGGTCTACAGTCAGTAGTCTCCAGTAGCTCTGTATTCACACTAGAGGTCTATAGTCAGTAGTCTCCAGTAGCTCTTTATTCAGACTAGAGGTCTACAGTCAGTAGTCTCTGGTATCTCTGTATTGAGACTAGAGGTCTACAGTCAGTAGTCTCTAGTAGCTCTGTATTCAGACTAGAGGTCTACAGTCAGTAGTCTATAGTAGCTCTGTATTCAGACTAGAGGTCAACAGTCAGTAGTCTCTGGTATCTCTGTATTCAGATTAGAGGTCTACAGGCAGTAGTCTAGTAGCAATGTATTCAGACTAGAGGTCTACAGTCAGTAGTCTCCAGTAGCTCTGTATTCAGACTAGAGGTCTACAGTCAGTAGTCTTGTAGCTCTGTATTCAGACTAGAGGTCTACAGTCAGTAGTCTCCAGTATCTCTGTATTCAGACTAGAGGTCTACAGTCAGTAGTCTAGTAGCTCTGTATTCAGACTAGAGGTCTACAGTCAGTAGTCTAGTAGCTCTGTATTCAGACTAGAGGTCTACAGTCAGTAGTCTCCAGTAGCTCTGTATTCAGACTAGAGGTCTACAGTCAGTAGTCTCCAGTAGCTCTGTATTCAGACTAGAGGTCTACAGTCAGTAGTCTCTAGTAGCTCTGTATTCAGACTAGAGGTCTACAGTCAGTAGTCTCCAGTAGCTCTGTATTCAGACTAGAGGTCTACAGTCAGTAGTCTCTAGTAGCTCTGTATTCAAATTAGGGGTCTATAGTCATTATTCTAGTAGCTCTGTATTCAACAAGAGGTCTACAGTCAGTAGTCTCTAGTAGCTCTGTATTGAGACTAGAGGTCTACAGTCAGTAGTCTCTAATATCTCTGTATTCAGACTAGAGGTCTACAGTTGGAGTGTCCAGTAGCTCTGTATTCACACTAGAGGTCTACAGTCAGTAGTCTAGTAGCTCTGTATTCAGACTAGAGGTCTAAAGTCAGTAGTCTCCAGTAGCTCTGTATTCACACTAGAGGTCTACAGTCAGTAGTCTAGTAGCTCTGTATTCAGACTAGAGGTCTACAGTCAGTAGTCTCCAGTATCTCTGTATTCAGACTAGAGGTCTACAGTCAGTAGTCTCTTGTACATCTGTATTCAGACTAGAGGTCTACAGTCAGTAGTCTCTAGTAGCTCTGTATTCAGACTAGAGGTCTACAGTAAGTTGTCTCCTGCAGCTCTGTATTCAGACTAGAGGTCTACAGTCAGTAGTCTCCAGTAGCTCTGTATTCACACTAGAGGTCTACAGTCAGTAGTCTAGTAGCTCTGTATTCAGACTAGAGGTCTACAGTCAGTAGTCTAGTAGCTCTGTATTCAGACTAGAGGTCTACAGTCAGTAGTCTCCAGTAGCAGCACTGTATTCAGACTAGAGGTCTACAGTCAGTAGTCTCTAGTTGCTCTGTATTGAGACTAGAGGTCTACAGTCAGTAGTCTAGTAGCTCTGTATTCAACAAGAGGTCTACAGTCAGTAGTCTCTAGTAGCTATGTATTGAGACTAGAGGTCTACAGTAAGAAGTCTCTAGTAGCTCTGTATTCAGACTAGAGGTCTACAGTAAGAAGTCTCTAGTAGCTCTGTATTCAGACTAGAGGTCTACAGTCAGTAGTCTCTAGTAGCTCTGTATTCAGACTAGAGTTCTACAGTCAGTAGTCTCTAGTAGCTCTGTATTCAGACTAGAGGTCTACAGTCAGTAGTCTCCAGTAGCTCTGTATTCACACTAGAGGTCTACAGTTAGTAGTCTCCAGTAGCTCTGTATTCAGACTAGAGGTCTACAGTAAGTAGTCTAGTAGCTCTGTATTGAGACTAGAGGTCTACAGTCAGTAGTCTCTAGTAGCTCTGTATTCAGACTAGAGGTCTACAGTCAGTAGTCTCCAGTAGCTCTGTATTCAGACTAGAGGTCTACAGTCAGTAGTCTCCAGTAGCTCTGTATTCAGACTAGAGGTCTACAGTCAGTAGTCTCTAGTAGCTCTGTATTCAGACTAGAGGTCTACAGTCAGTAGTCTCCAGTAGCTCTGTATTCGGACTAGAGGTCTACAGTCAGTAGTCTCCAGTAGCTCTGTATTCAGACTAGAAGTCTACAGTCAGTAGTCTCTGGTATCTCTGTATTGAGACTAGAGGTCTACAGTCAGTAGTCTCTAGTAGCTCTGTATTCAGACTAGAGGTCTACAGTCAGTAGTCTCTAGTAGCTCTGTATTCAGACTAGAGGTCAACAGTCAGTAGTCTCTGGTATCTCTGTATTCAGATTAGAGGTCTACAGGCAGTAGTCTAGTAGCTCTGTATTCAGACTAGAGGTCTACAGTCAGTAGTCTCCAGTAGCTCTGTATTCAGACTAGAGGTCTACAGTCAGTAGTCTCTAATATCTCTGTATTCAGACTAGAGGTCTACAGTTGGAGTGTCCAGTAGCTCTGTATTCACACTAGAGGTCTACAGTCAGTAGTCTAGTAGCTCTGTATTCAGACTAGAGGTCTACAGTCAGTAGTCTCCAGTAGCTCTGTATTCACACTAGAGGTCTACAGTCAGTAGTCTAGTAGCTCTGTATTCAGACTAGAGGTCTACAGTCAGTAGTCTCCAGTATCTCTGTATTCAGACTAGAGGTCTACAGTCAGTAGTCTCTTGTGCATCTGTATTCAGACTAGAGGTCTACAGTCAGTAGTCTCTAGTAGCTCTGTATTCAGACTAGAGGTCTACAGTAAGTTGTCTCCTGCAGCTCTGTATTCAGACTAGAGGTCTACAGTCAGTAGTCTCCAGTAGCTCTGTATTCACACTAGAGGTCTACAGTCAGTAGTCTAGTAGCTCTGTATTCAGACTAGAGGTCTACAGTCAGTAGTCTAGTAGCTCTGTATTCAGACTAGAGGTCTACAGTCAGTAGTCTCCAGTAGCAGCTCTGTATTCAGACTAGAGGTCTACAGTCAGTAGTCTCTAGTTGCTCTGGGTTGAGACTAGAGGTCTACAGTCAGTAGTCTAGTAGCTCTGTATTCAACAAGAGGTCTACAGTCAGTAGTCTCTAGTAGCTATGTATTGAGACTAGAGGTCTACAGTCAGTAGTCTCTAGTAGCTCTGTATTCAGACTAGAGGTCTACAGTCAGTAGTCTCTAGTAGCTCTGTATTCAGACTAGAGGTCTACAGTCAGTAGTCTCTAGTTGCTCTGTATTCAGACTAGAGGTCTACAGTCAGTAGTCTCCAGTAGCTCTGTATTCAGACTAGAGGTCTACAGTTGGAGTCTCTAGTAGCTCTGTATTCAGACTAGAGGTCTACAGTCAGTAGTCTCTAGTAGCTCTGTATTCAGACTAGAGGTCTACAGTCAGTAGTCTCTAGTAGCTCTGTATTCAGACTAGAGGTCTACAGTCAGTAGTCCAGTAGCTCTGTATTCAGACTAGAGGTCTACAGTCAGTAGTCTCTAGTAGCTCTGTATTCAGACTAGAGGTCTACAGTAAGAAGTCTCTAGTAGCTCTGTATTCAGACTAGAGGTCTACAGTCAGTAGTCTCTAGTAGCTCTGTATTCAGACTAGAGTTCTACAGTCAGTAGTCTCCAGTAGCTCTGTATTCACACTAGAGGTCTACAGTTAGTAGTCTCCAGTAGCTCTGTATTCAGACTAGAGGTCTACAGTAAGTAGTCTAGTAGCTCTGTATTCAGACTAGAGGTCTACAGTCAGTAGTCTCTAGTAGCTCTGTATTCAGACTAGAGGTCTACAGTCAGTAGTCTCCAGTAGCTCTGTATTCAGACTAGAGGTCTACAGTCAGTAGTCTCCAGTAGCTCTGTATTCAGACTAGAGGTCTACAGTCAGTAGTCTCTAGTAGCTCTGTATTCAGACTAGAGGTCTACAGTCAGTAGTCTCCAGTAGCTCTGTATTCAGACTAGAGGTCTACAGTCAGTAGTCTCCAGTAGCTCTGTATTCAGACTAGAAGTCTACAGTCAGTAGTCTCTGGTATATCTGTATTGAGACTAGAGGTCTACAGTCAGTAGTCTCTAGTAGCTCTGTATTCAGACTAGAGGTCTACAGTCAGTAGTCTCTAGTAGCTCTGTATTCAGACTAGAGGTCAACAGTCAGTAGTCTCTGGTATCTCTGTATTCAGATTAGAGGTCTACAGGCAGTAGTCTAGTAGCTCTGTATTCAGACTAGAGGTCTACAGTCAGTAGTCTCCAGTAGCTCTGTATTCAGACTAGAGGTCTACAGTCAGTAGCCTCTAGTAGCTCCGTATTCACACTAGAGGTCTACAGTCAGTAGTCTCTAGTAGCTCTGTATTCAGACTAGAGGTCTACAGTCAGCAGTCTCTAGTAGCTCTGTATTCAGACTAGAGGTATACAGTCAGTAGTCTCCAGTAGCTCTGTATTCACACTAGAGGTCTACAGTCAGTAGTCTAGTAGCTCTGTATTCAGACTGGAGGTCTACAGTCAGTAGTCTCCAGTATCTCTGTATTCAGACTAGAGGTCTACAGTCAGTAGTCTAGTAGCTCTGTATTCAGACTAGAGGTCTACAGTCAGTAGTCTAGTAGCTCTGTATTCAGACTAGAGGTCTACAGTCAGTAGTCTCCAGTAGCTCTGTATTCAGACTAGAGGTCTACAGTCAGTAGTCTCCAGTAGCTCTGTATTCAGACTAGAGGTCTACAGTCAGTATTCTAGTAGCTCTGTATTCAACAAGAGGTCTACAGTCAGTAGTCTCTAGTAGCTCTGTATTGAGACTAGAGGTCTACAGTCAGTAGTCTCTAATATCTCTGTATTCAGACTAGAGGTCTACAGTTGGAGTCTCCAGTAGCTCTGTATTCACACTAGAGGTCTACAGTCAGTAGTCTAGTAGCTCTGTATTCAGACTAGAGGTCTACAGTCAGTGGTCTCCAGTAGCTCTGTATTCACACTAGAGGTCTACAGTCAGTAGTCTAGTAGCTCTGTGTTCAGACTAGAGGTCTACAGTCAGTAGTCTCTTGTACATCTGTATTCAGACTAGAGGTCTACAGTAAGTTGTCTCCTGCAGCTCTGTATTCAGACTAGAGGTCTACAGTCAGTAGTCTCCAGTAGCTCTGTATTCACACTAGAGGTCTACAGTCAGTAGTCTAGTAGCTCTGTATTCAGACTAGAGGTCTACAGTCAGTAGTCTAGTAGCTCTGTATTCAGACTAGAGGTCTACAGTCAGTAGTCTCCAGTAGCTCTGTATTCAGACTAGAGGTCTACAGTCAGTAGTCTCTAGTAGCTCTGTATTCAGACTAGAGGTCTACAGTCAGTAGTCTCTAGTTGCTCTGTATTGAGACTAGAGGTCTACAGTCAGTAGTCTAGTAGCTCTGTATTCAACAAGATGTCTACAGTCAGTAGTCTCTAGTAGTTCTGTATTGAGACTAGAGGTCTACAGTCAGTAGTCTCCAGTAGCTCTGTATTCGGACTAGAGGTCTACAGTCAGTAGTCTCTAGTAGCTCTGTATTCAGACTAGAGGTCTACAGTCAGTAGTCTCCAGTAGCTCTGTATTCAGACTAGAGGTCTACAGTTGGAGTCTCTAGTAGCTCTGTATTCAGACTAGAGGTCTACAGTCAGTAGTCTCTAGTAGCTCTGTATTCAGACTAGAGGTCTACAGTCAGTAGTCTCTAGTAGCTCTGTATTCAGACTAGAGGTCTACAGTCAGTAGTCTCCAGTAGCTCTGTATTCACACTAGAGGTCTACAGTCAGTAGTCTAGTAGCTCTGTATTCAGACTAGAGGTCTACAGTCAGTAGTATCCAGTATATCTGTATTCAGACTAGAGGTCTACAGTCAGTATTCTCCAGTATCTCTGTATTCAGACTAGAGGTCTACAGTCAGTAGTCTCCAGTAGCTCTGTATTCAGACTAGAGCTCTACAGTCAGTAGTCTCTAGTAGCTCTTTATTCAGACTAGAGGTCTACAGTCAGTAGTCTCTAGTAGCTCTGTATTCAGACTAGAGGTCTACAGTCAGTAGTCTAGTAACTCTGTATTCAGACTAGAGGTCTACAGTCAGTAGTCTCCAGTAGCTCTGTATTCAGACTAGAGGTCTACATTATGTTGTCTCCTGCAGCTCTGTATTCAGTCTAGATGTCTACAGTCAGTAGTCTCTAGTAGCTCTGTATTCAGACTAGAGGTCTACAGTCAGTAGTCTCTAGTAGCTCTGTATTCAGACTAGAGGTCTACAGTCAGTAGTCTCCAGTAGCTCTGTATTCAGACTAGAGGTCTACAATCAATAGTCTCTGGTATCTCTGCATTCAGTCTAGAGGTCTACAGTCAGTAGTCTCTGGTATCTCTGCATTCAGTCTAGAGGTCTACAGTCAGTAGTCTCTAGTAGCTCTGTATTCAGACTAGAGGTCTACAGTCAGTAGTCTCTAGTAGCTCTGTATTCAGACTAGAGGTCTACAGTCAGTAGTCTCCAGTAGCTCTGTATTCAGACTAGAGGTCTACAATCAATAGTCTCTGGTATCTCTGCATTCAGTCTAGAGGTCTACAGTCAGTAGTCTCTGGTATCTCTGCATTCAGTCTAGAGGTCTACAGTCAGTAGTCTCCTGCAGCTCTGCATTCAGACTAGAGGTCTACAGTCAGTAGTCTCCAGTAGCTCTGTATTCAGACTAGAGGTCTACAGTCAGTAGTCTCCAGTAGCTCTGTATTCAGACTAGAGGTCTACAGTCAGTAGTCTCCAGTAGCTCTGTATTCAGTCTAGAGGTCTAGAGTCACCAGTCTAGTAGCTCTGTATTCAGACTAGAGGTCTACAGTCAGTAGTCTCCAGTAGCTCTGACTCTAATTCAAATCAATTCACATTTTATTTGTCACATACACGTGTTTAGCAGATGTTATTGCGGGTGTAGTGAAATGCTTGTGCATCTAGCTCTGACAGTGCAGTAACATCTAACAAGTAATATCTAACAATTTCAAAAACATATAGCCAATACACACAAATCTAAGTAAGGAACGGAATTTAAGAATATATACATGTGGTCCTCTGTAGCTCAATTGGTAGAGCATGTCTCTTGTAATGCCAGGGTAGTGGGTTCGATCCCCGGGACCACCCATACGTAAAAATGTATGCACACATGACTGTAAGTTGCTTTGGATAAAAGCGTCTGCTAAATGGTATATTATTATTATACATGGACAAGCAATGACAGAGCGGCATGGACTAAGATACAGTAGAATATTATAGAATAGAATACAGCATATATATATGAGATGAGTAGTGCAAGATATGTAAACATTATTAAAGTGACTAGTGTTCCATTTCTTAAAGTGGCCAGTGATTTCAATAGGCAGCATCAGCCTCTAATGTGCTAGTGATGGCCATTTAACAGTCTGATGGCCTTGAGATAGAAGCTGTTTTTCAGTTTCTCAGTCCCAGATTTGATGCACCAGTACTGACCTCGCCTTCTGGATGATAGCGGGGTGAACAGGCAGTGGCTCGGGTGGTTGATGTCCTTGATGATTTTTTTGGCCTTCCTGTGACATCGGGTGCTGTATGTGTCTTGGAGGGCGGGTAGTTTGCCCCCGGTAATGCGTTGGGCAGTACGCACCACCCTCTGGAGAGCCCTGCGGTTGAGGGTGGTGCAGTTGCTGTACCAGGCGGTGATACAGCCCGACAGGATGCTCTCAATTGTGCATCTGTAAAAGTTTGTGATGGTTTTAGGTGCCAAGCAAAATGTCTTCAGCCTCCTGAGGTTGAAGAGGCTCTGTTGCGCCTTCTTCACCACACTGTCTGCGTGGGTGGACCATTTTAGTTTATCAGTGATGTGTACGCCAAGGAACTTGAAACTTTCCACCTTCTCCACTGCGGCCCCGTCGATGTAGATAGGGGGGTGCACCCTCTGCTATTTCCTGAAGTCCACGATCATCTCCTTTGTTTTGTTGACGTTGAGTGAGAGGTTATTTTCCTGGCACTACACTCCCAGTGCCCTCACCTCCTCCCTGTAGGCTGTCTCGTCATTGTTGGTAATCAAGCCTACTACTGTTCTGTCGTCTGCAAACTTAAAGCCCAATGAGTTTGGCCATGCAGTCATGGGTGAACAGGGAGTACAGGAGGGGGCTGAGCACGCACCCTTGTAGAGCCCTAGTGTTGAGGATCAGCAAAGTGGAGATGTTGTTTCCTACTTTCACCACCTGGGGGCGGCCCGTCAGTAAGTCCAGGACCCAGTTGCACAGGGCGTGGATTCCTATTGGTCAGACCAGCGTTATATAGTCCATAGCACGGCTACTTCCTGTTTGAGTTTCTGCCTATAGGAAGGGAGGAGCAAAATGGAGTCGTGGTCAGATTTGCCGAAAAGAGGGCGGGGGAGGGCCTTATAACCATCCCAGAAGTTCGAATAGCAATGGTCGAGGATTTTAGCAACCCGAGTACAACAGTCGATATGTTGATAGAACTTCGGCAGCCTAGTCCTCAAATTTGCTTTGTTAAAATTTCCGGCTACAATAAATGCAGCCTCAGGATATGAGGTTTCCAGTTTGCATAAAGTCCAGTGAAGTTCTTTGAGGGCCGTCGTGGTATCAGCTTGAGGGGGGATATACACGGCCGTGACTATAACCGAAGAAAATTATCTTAGGTGATAATACGGTCGGCATTTGATTGTGAGGTATTCTAGGTCGGGTGAACAGAAGGACTCGAGTTCCTCTGTTACTACAATTACACCATGAGTTGTTAATCATGAAACACACACCTCCGCCCTTCTGCTTTCCGGAGAGATATTTATTTCTGTCTGTGCGATGAACTGTGAACCCATCTGGCTGGATCGATTTCGACAGAATATCCCCAGAGAGCAATGTTTCCGTGAAACAAAGTATGTTACAGGCCCTGATGTCTCTCTGGAAAGAAAGCCGCGCCCTGAGCTCGCCGACCTTGTTATCCAAAGACTTAACATTAGCGAGTAGTATACTTGGAAGCGGTGGGTGGTGTGCGCGCCTCCTAAGTCGAACCAGCAGGCCGCTCCGAGTGCCTCTCCTCCGCCGGCGATGTTTTGGGTCAGCCGCTGGAACCAGTTCAATTGCCCTGGGGAGAGCAAACAAAGGATCTGCTTCGGGAAAGTCGTATTCCTGGTCGTAATGCTGGTGAGTTACCGCCGCCCTGATATCCAAAAGTTTTTCACGGCTGTACTGTATGTAACGATACAAAACACTTTCTCAGCTAATAATGTAAAAAAGAATACAGAAAAAAAAAGAAAAAAATATCCTAAGAGCTAGTCGCAAGGCCGCCATCTTCGTCGGCGCCAAGGACAATTTTTAGGAGGAGGAGGAGTAGCTCTGTATTCAGACTAGAGCACTAAAGTGATTCTGC